>NW_027457955.1:0-151490 GCF_050624435.1 Tenrec ecaudatus
GAGGAGGATCACTAGTTAGAAAATATGGCCATGGGGATGGAAGCCACATGGGAGATCTCATGATAGAATTTTCCAATAAGGATGGCTTATTGATTGAACATTTATTTTTCAGGGATGTAAACAGTAACCATAGACATGGATTATGTATATTGGATAGAAATACACAGGAATTAAATCAACTATATCTGTTGAAATAATCTACTATACATACTCGAGTATAACCCAAGGCAACTAATTTTACCCCCCAAAGCTGGGGTGCTTTTTCAGCATAAAAAATGTGCTGAAAAATCTCGGCTTATACTCAAGTATTTACGGTATAAAGAAGTTCAATATCATCAGTCACGAGACTGGAGACGAACTGTGGAACAAACCATCAATGGCAAATTCAACTCGAATTCCAACAAAATTAAAACAAGTCCCCAAGAGTCAAAGTATGAATTTGAGTATATCTCATCTAAATTAGAGGCTACTTCAAGAAGAAAGTTGACACATTGAACACAAATCACCTGAGATGATACGAGTTCTGCAATAATATCAAGAACATCATAAATAAAGAAATTCAAAGATAATTAAAAAGATAGAAACTAAAGAAAAGACAAAACGGATGTCACCTTGAATGTGGAGTAGCTGAAGCCAATGAAAGAAATGATGAAGTACGAAAAAGAGAGAGAGAAATATAGAAATAATTGATGAAGTAAAGACGCTGAATAAAGAAGCTGAACATAAAATTTCAAAGGGGAATTCAAAAAGATGGAATAAAGAATTATATTAAAAGGTGCAAAGACCTGGAATTAGGACAGCAAAAATGAAAAGCATTGCATTTCACTAGCTGAAAAAATTGAAGAGAAATTCAAAATACAGAATTACACAGATAGCATCAAAAGAAGATGAAAGGGATTCACTGACCACATGAAGCCCAGGCTCCACAGCACTGAGTCCAGAAGACCAAGGTAGCATAGGGTTCTCACTGCAGATTGCTCTGAAAGTGCTCACAGTAGTAGGCCCTGGATCAACTGGGGAAAATGTAGAACTCAAAATAAGAAGACTAACCTTAGGATATGATAGGCACTAGTGGAATTCCCATTTGACACCTGACCTCACCTCCATGGCTCAACTTTCAGCCCCCAAATAGGAGACCTATACTGTCAACGATGTACAATTCAGAGCCCAGCATTTGTCAGGGAGTTACTCAGAAGGCAGGAAGGCATGGGAACGAAAGACCAATGGAAACGGCAAACAAAGGGAGGGAATAGGAAAAGTAGTATTGCATTGTAGGTATTGCAATCAATATCATAAAACATTGCATGAATTGTAAAGAAAATCAATTTACTCTGTAGATTTTCCCTCACATCACAATCAAAACAGTGTAAAAAGAAAATAAGTCATATGAACGAGTACACTGGTAGATCTTGCTGAAGACCAATTTCCAGTGTTAAAAGATGTCACTTTGAGGAATAAGGCACAGCTGAGCCCTAGTGGTATAGTGGTTACAAACATAATGCATCAGAACCAACCCGGTTGGGTTGCTCAACACAAGATCAGCAGTTCTGCTCCCATACAAAGTTCCAGTATTGGAAACCCACAGGGATATCTCTCCCCTGTCCTATAGAGTTGCTAAGGGTTGGAATCAACTTGATGGCAGAGAACTGGATGTAATCCAGGCTGACTAGAGACACAAATCAAGTGACACTCATATATGTGCAATAAATAGTTTTTAATCAAGAAGTCATTATAGTATTTCTATTTCAAGGAAATATCCCAGGCCAGTCCAACTCAAGTCCATAAGTCCAACACTAGCCCATAAGTTCCTTTCCAACTTACGCAGTTACATGCAATGATGCAGAATGCAGGGATGTCAAAGGCCAGTGATTGCAATGTCGTGTGGACCCAAGGTCGATGGAAGCATGGCAAGACTCTGGCAGCTCTCAACGTGGGCAGGAAGCAGTCAGGTGAATGCAAAAAGAAGGGGAGGTTCCCAGGGCCCTCCTTATGAGAAGGCCATGGCCACAAAGAGGCACCATCAGACTATGGTGTGATTGACAGATTGGATACCAACCTTACACTTTTACATATCTTCAAACTGACATAAAATTATATAACTATCATACTATGGCATTTTCAATCACCTCATATGTACTTGAAAATGGACAATAATTATGAAAGATAAAATAAAAGTTGATGTCTTTGAATTATGATGCTGGTGAAGAATATTGAATATTCCATGGACTTTCAGAAGAAGGAACAAATCTTTCTTGGCGGAAGTAGAGCCAGAATGCTTCCTAGACGTGAGAATGGCAAGACTTCATATCACATACTTTGGACATGTTAACAGCTGAGCATAGTCCCTAGAGAAGGATATCATACTTGGTAAAGTGGAGTGGTGAAAAAAAGAAGAAGGTCCTCAATGGGATGAATTGGCATACTGGCTGCAAAAATGGTCTCCAACATTCACTGTGAGGAAACAGGCTGTGGGTGCTATGAGTTAGAGCCAAATTAACAGTGTCTAACAATGACAACTCCCCTCCCGTGCCCCATCTGTCAATTTGCTGCACTGTGGTAGCTTGTGCTTTGCTGTGATGCTGGGAGTTAGTCCACTAGTACTTCAAATACCAGGCAGGATCACCCACGGTGAACAGATTTCAACACAGCTTCCAGACTAAGAACTGACAGGACGACAAAACAATCAGTCCACTTCTGAGGGATTCACCATTGAAAACTTTATGCATAGCAGTAAAATATTGTCTGATATAATGCCAGAAAATGAGCCCCTCAGATTGCAAAACAATCAAAATATCACCGAGAAGGAGAGCTTCCTCAAAGTAGAGTCCACCTTAATGATAACTCAAAACCTCACAACAGGAGCTGTAGATAACATCATAATAAATGGAGAAAATATGGAAGTTATCAAGGATTTCGTCTTGCTTAGATTCACAACTAATGCTCATGGAAACAACAATCAAAAAACCAAATAACATATTGCATTAGGCAAATCTACTGCACATAACCACTTTAAAGTACTGAAGATCAAGAATTTCACTTAGGATTACGTTGCGCCTGGCCCAAGGCATGGCATTTTCCGCCACACCTTATGCATGTGAAATTTGAACATTGAATGAGAACGACTGAAGGAGAACTGGTGCATTTGAATTAAGGTACTGACAAAAAATACTGAAAGTACCATGGGTGGAGAGAAGAACAAACAAATCTGTCTGAGAAGAAGTGCAGCTAAATGTTCCTTGGCAGATAGGATGGCGAGACTTCATCTCATGTACTTTGCAGATGTTATCAGGACAGACCAGTCCCTGGAGGACATCATACACATTACAGTGGAGGGGTTGCAAAAAGAGGAAGACACCCGATCAAATGGATCTAGACAATTCCTACAACAATGGACTCAAACATAACAAAATTTTTGAGTATGGGGTAGGACCAGGCAATGTTTCATTCTGTTGTGTAGGCATTATTATGAGACAGAACTGACTTGAAGGCATCTAGCAACAAAGTGTACTAAAGCTTCTGGCACCTTCATTTGCTAATGGATTATAATTCAAAATGAGAAAAATCATTGCAACCATTCATTAATAATCAGAACATCAAACGTGCAAAATAAGAATCTAGGAAAATTGGAAATCATAAAAAAACGGAATCTGACCTATAAAGATCAATATCCTAGGCATTGGTGAGTTGAAATAGTCCCTTTGAATCTTAAAATGATAAGAATGACTATGCTGACAATGACAAATTCAAAAGAATGTCTCTTTCATCCTCAAAAAGAGCATTTTTAGATCTATCTTGAAGTGCAATGCTGCCTGTGACAGAATAATATCTATCTTCATACACAAGGAAGGCCAGTTAATAGAACCATTATTCAAATTTTCTCACAAACCACTAAAGCCAATGAAGAATTGTACCAACTTCTTTAGTCTGAAATTGACCACACATGTACTGAAAATGCATTAATAATTGCTGACAATTGGAATGCACACATGGAAACAAAAAGGAAGGAAGAATAATTAGAAACTATGGCTTTGGGGATCGAAAAGAAGCTGAAGACTGCATGAAAGAATTCTGCAAGAGCAATAACTTCCTCATTGCAAACACCTTTATTCAACAACAGGAGCGGCATATATACATGTGGAAAACACAGGAATGGAATTGATTAAATCTGTGGGAAGACATGATAGAGAAGCTCAATATCATTGAGACAAAACAAGACCGGGGGCCAACTATGTAAAAGACTATCAATTACTAATATGCAAGTTCAAGTCAAACCTGAAGAAAATTAAAATAAGAACGCAAAAGAGCCCAAATACAGCCTATATTATATCTGTGGTCGGCTGGGGTTTCTAGAGAAACAAACCAGTGATACTGATACATGTAGAAGAAGGAAATTTATATCAATAAAGAATTTTACATTAAGAAGTCCACACAACAAGAAACCCCAGTCCAACTCCAGCCCATAAATCAGATGCAAACTAGAGGCCCTTCCAGACTCCTGAAGCTGTTGGAGGAATAGCCCAAGAAACAGGAAAACCACAGGTTGGTGGAGGCAGAGTTGGGAGAATCCAAAGTCAACAGGCAGTTGGCAGGCCACAGACAGCTCTTAGGGTCAGCAGGTCTCATGGTGATTGCCATCCCAAGAAGCCAGACGTAGGGTCCAGGGTCATTTCATCAGGAAGAAAAAGAGTGAGCCCATTCTCCACAGTCTACTTATAGCTATGAAATAGGTCATACCTCCAAGGAGAGTGTGACCTGCACCTTCTGAAGATCCTGGTCAAGCTAAATTGACACCAAACCTTACTATCACAATATCTCACCTGAATTTAGAGCCTATCTCAAGAATGGTTCGGACATATTGAACATTAATGATCAGCTACCAGAAGACTTGTGAAATAGCATCAAGGTCATCAATCTTTTTTTTTTTTTTGTCATGTCACCTGTGGCTATTTATTTATTTATCATAAATCATTTTATTGGGGGCTCCTCAAAAAGATCATTAATAATACAGGAAAGAAAGAAAATACTACAGTGGATATCAGAGGAGACTGTGAAACTTGCTCTTGAACCTAAAGCAGTTAAAGCAAATGGAAGAAATGATGAAATAAAAGAGTTGAACAGAAAAATTTGAAAGGCCAGCTTGAGAAGATAAAGTAAAGAATTATATTGTAACATGTAAAGACCTGGAATTAGGAAAGCAAAAGGAATGAGTACGGTCAGCATATCATAAATTGAAAGAACAGAAGAAAAAATCCAAGCCTCGGATTACAATGTTCAAGGATTATTTATCAAACTATTGAATGATGTAGGGAGAATCCAAAGAATATGGACGGAGTGTACAGAGTCTCTGTTCCCAAGAATTAGTTGAGGTTCTACTAGTTCAAAAGGCCAAGAGGAAGTTGAAGCTGCAATGTAAGCATTAGTGAAAAGCAAGGAAGGGATAGGAATGGAAATATTTCAACACGCTCATGCAGTGATAGTCCATGTCAAGAAATTTGGAAGATAGCTATCTGGCCAACCAACTGGAAGTGATTAATATTTGTGTCCATTCTAAAGAAATATGACGCAACAAAATTTGCAAATTAATTTAAAATAACATTAATATGACATGCAAGTACAATTTTATTGACGATACCTTTAAAAGTAGTTATAGCAATATGTCAACAGGAAGCTGCCAGAAATCCAGGCTGTATTAAAAGAGGGCATGAGGCAAGGTATATCAATGCTGGTTTCAGATGGACCTTGGCTGAAAACAGAGGATACAAGGAAAATGCTTACTTATGTACTATTGACTATGCAGAGGATTTTACTGTGTATCATAACAAACTTTGGGTAGCATATGAATACATATGAGAACAATGGGAATTCCCGTACATTTAATTGTGCTCCTGTGGTACCTGTACACAAACCAACAGGAAGTGGTTCGAATAGAACAAGTGGATAGTGCGTGGTTTAAAATCAGGAGAGTGTGTGTTGTGGTTATATCCTTTCACCATATGTGTTAGACAGGGTTCTCTAGAGAAACAAAACCAGGACATTTATGATTTGATAGATAGATAGAACACGAAGGAATATAACGGCTAATTAGTCCACATAGCAGTACAGAGGACTCAGTTTAACTCACTTCCATGCAACAGTAAATATGGCAGTACAGCCAGGCAGCAAACTGCAGAACTAGGTAAGGCAGCCACACACTGGTCTGATCACCAGAGAGCAACTGAGAGATAGGTGTGGCTTGCTGAGCCATTTATCTCTTTGCCCACGAATCAAACTGCGAACTTATTAATCCCACATGTTCTTATTGGCCAGGTTGGCACTATAAACCTACCTATCTATCACACTATACTTATTCAAATAATCTGAGAAGCTGCTCTGTATGAAGAAGTTGAGGCATCTGGATTGGAGGAAGAATCATTAACAACCTGTATTATGCAGATGACCCAATCTTGCTGGCTGAAAGTCAATAGGCCTTGAAGTACTTACTGATAAAGCTCATATAGTACACCTTCAGTATGAATTAGTCTTCAACACTAAGAATACAAATGTCTTCTCAACTTGACAAATATAAACACACAACATCATTACAAATAGAGAAATGTAGCTAAACCCTATTTTACTTGGACCCACAATCAATACTCACAGAAGCAGCAGTCAATAAATCAACGTATTTCATTGGAAAAATCTGTTGTAAAAGACCTCTTTAAAATGTGAAAGAGCAAATGTTTTACTCTGGGGATTAGCAAATTATGCCTGCTTTTAGCCTTGATATTTTTAATCACCTTAGATGCATGTGAAAGGAGTCTTAATTTCAGTGTCTGGTATGGGTTGAATGACTAACATCAAGGTTGGTGGTTCAACCCACTTGCTGCTCCACAGAAGAAAGAGGAAGCTATTTGACCCTGTAAAGATTTACAGCCTTGGAAACCCTAGATGGTCACTATGAATAAGAATAGACTTGATGGTAATGTTTGACATATGCATGTGAAAGATGGAACATAAATAAGGAAGACTGAAGAAAATATGATGATGCCTTTAAAATATGATGTTGCAAATAATATTGAATATACCATGAATGCCCAGCAGAACAAAGAGGTCTATCCCGGAAGAAGTACAGCCAGAATGTATTTTAGAAGTGAGGATGGTAAAACTCCATTTCATATACTTTGAACATGGTATCAGGAGAAATTAGTCCCTAGAAAAGGACAAAATACTTGGTAGAGCATCGTCAAAAAACAGGTAAGCCCTGAATGAGATGGATCAACACAGTGGCTGTAACAATAGGCTAAAATATGACCATTGTGAGGATGTCACAGGACTAGAAAGGCTTTTATTCTATTGTGCATAGGGTCACTATAAGTGGCAGTGCGTGAGTTTTTGTTGATTAACAACACTGGGATATGAGCAATGTCCCCATGGCATATGCTAAACTGTCACCATGCTGGACACAGTTGATCTTTGTGGCTTTAGAGGGTAATTATTTAGAGGGTTATGATTCCACTGAATTTTTTTCTGTGTATTCAAACTATTCCATCCTAAGATTCCACAGATCTATCCAAACCAAGCTCACTGCCATTGAATCAATGCTAACTCATATCGACCCTACAGGACATGGGTAAAATTGTACCTGTGAAGTTCTGAGACTGTACCTCTTTACAGAGTAGAGTCCCATCTTTCTCCCGAAGAGCAGCCGGTGATTTCAAATTACCGACCGTGCAATTAGCAGCCCAATGTGTAACCAAGAACTATTCAGGGAAGCTAGAGGGAGAGCATGAAAAGAAATGAGTAGTTGAGGTGGTTGGATGCACATCCATCCCTTTGTTCTACTCTCTATGACTTTTTCTGAGTTCATTCAAAATGTAAATTAAGACACAAAATAGAATTCTATCCAACCCTGCTATATGCCTAAACAGTATCCATTTTTCTCATTCTTACTACTAATAGAAGCTCAATTTTGTTTAGGGTGATAATGTACCTACTTAAATCGCTCACTCCTAGGCTCCCTTGCAGCTATGCATAAGCATTTGACCCAGTTTGGGCCAAATATGTGTAGGTGAAAGATACTGAGTAGGACTCCCAAGAAAGTTTTTGTTGTTGTTTAAGGCAAAACACTTGTCTGGCATAACCCATTTCATTTTTGTCCTTGGCTCTTCTGCTGTCATGCTCCCTAGTCAGAATATTGAAAGATGAGAGAGTCACATAGGTTACATGAGTTTGGCAGACCAAAAAGCATGCATTCTCCTATATCCAAGATGAGTCCCTGAGCAAATACGCCAGACCTATGCTACCTATTTCAAGACTTACTGTTGTATAAGACAAACCCCTGTGTGGTGCAAAGGGTTAACACAATTCACTGCTAAGACAAAGATGCCTTGGAAGAAAAACCTGGCAATCTACATTTAAAAATTCAGCCCTTGAAAACCTCATGGGGCACAGTTCTACCCTGAATCATATGGGGTAACTGTAAATCAGAATCAATTCAGTGGCAACTGGTTTGGTATTTTTGGTGTTAATATAAGAAAAATTAAGCTTTTGTGATTAGACCACTAGAGTCGGTTTGTTTTTTCCCATGTAGCCAGATGCAATTTGGACTGATAGAGAAATAATTAAAAGAATGTAGAGTTAAGTAAGCGTAATGATTATGGAACTAATCATTTAGCAATGGGCTGCTAACCACAAGGTCAGTAGTTCAAATGCACCAGTCACTCAGGGGGAGAAAAGTGAAGCTCTCTGCTTCTGTAAAGATTTATAGTCTTGGAAGCCCTATATGGGGTTGCTATAAGTTGTAATCAACTTGATAGCATTGTATTTGTTTGAGTTTGGTGACTAGTATGTAAGCTTTGAGGGGGTAGTAATAGGTACTTTGAATACTATTCTTAGCACTATAGGTATTATGTCTTTTGCAAATGGATAAACGAACAAATGCGATATTCATTTTGTGTTTTCTGTAGTTTGCCTTATTCTTCCTAGAAGATTGCTCAAGTGTTAAGACCCAGTCTTCTCTGGCATACTTGAATAAAAGAATAACTGATAGACACAGACTTGAACCCTGGCCTGTGTGATCTTGGGTGTGTCACTGTTTTTCAATCCATTTCTCATCTGTGAACTGGGGATTACACACGTAGCCCACAGGGTTGTTTTGGAGATTCAGAGTAATGTGTGTGTCTTGGATTGAGTGCCCTTGCATGCCGAGCTTATTCCTCAGGCCTGGGTGCAGGGAGTCTATTTGAGATCTGATGGCAGGGAGTGGGAATAGGAAAGCAGACGCAAGACTGAGTTAGGGGGAGAAGCAATCACAATGGGAACGGGGTGTTGAGGCTTTTAATGTAGGATACAGGAGCTTGATTCCCCCAGGACTTCTGAGCAACATGGGTTCTGTCCTAGAATTGTCTACCAGAAACAGGAGGCTGGGCTCTTCTTCGCCTGTAGTGGTGTTGAGCATTCCTCCTAGTAAGGTGACCTCTCCTACCTTCCTGGGTTTGGCTTTCCATGCCTTTGAAAAGGTTTCGAGGCAGAAGGACATGGAGAGCTGCGTGCTGCACAGTTGTGATAAGACACCATTTCAGCAGGAGCCTGCACTTACATAGAGCCGTTCGCCACTGCTATGATGGATATCAGGAGGAGCCCTGGAAGTGCAGTGGTTACAAGTTGGTTTGCTAACTTCAAGGTCAGCAGTTCAAAACTACTAGCTCCAAGGAAGAAAGATGGGGTTTTCTACTCCAATAAAGAGTTGTAGTGTTTGAAACTCGCAGGGGGCAATTGTACACTGCCCCACAGGATCGCTATGAGTCGGTATTGACTGGAAGGCAGTGAGATGGTGTCAGAGATGGGTCAAAGGAATGTGGCATGGCAACCCTAAGAATCTGCTACAGAACCATAAAGTGCCTGGGATAGATGAGTTTATTGTGCTTGACCTTTTAAAATCATCAAACGGGCAACAGTTAGAAAGACAAACATACCAAGTGTCATTGGAGATCCGGGGAAAGCAGAGAAACACTGCTAATGATGCAGGTTTGCTGCACAGCAATCTGGCAGAGCTTAGTGAAAGCCCATTGAATGGACCCTGGGACCTAGTGAGCCCCTCCTGGGCATACAACCAAAGAAGCGCAATCACTGAGTTGACTTTCATTCCTCATGACCCTATCAAACAAAGCTGAATGGTCCCATGATGCTTTCAAGGCTTCTATTGGGAAGTAGACAGCCATGCCTTTATCCCACAGTGTGTGGAAGACGGCTTCAAACTACTGACCTTTGGGTTAGCAGCCAAGCACTTAATATCTCCCCCATCAAAGCTCTCTCCTGGATGTATAAAAACAAACAGAACCCCAGTTGATTCTTCCTCATTAGCAACCCTACAAGGCACAGTAGAATTGCTGCTATAGGTTTACAAAACTAAATTCTTATGACAGCAGACAGCCTCTCTTTGCTCCATGGAATAGCTGGTGGGTTGGAACTGCTCACCTTGGGGTTAGCAGCCCAACGCATAATTCCTGGGTATATAGGCCAAGCTATTTATCCAATTCACAGGGCCCTTGGGGCATTTTTACAAGAATGGTCACCACGCTGATACCTGCAGTAGAGAAGAGTTGGAGCCGAATTGGATGCCAATCAACAGACAACTGAAGAAGGAAACAAAAGAAAGATGATGATTGCTCATGACCAAGTGGCACGCAGCAGCACATGCAATTGATATGCAGCATGGCAATAACTCTTAATGACATTGCAAGGAGTTGAAAAGGTCAGAAACTGAATGAGATTTATATTGCAGTACCATTCATGGAAGCTGAAAGCCCATTCACCAAGCAGCATGGTCTAGTGCACATGGCAGCATGGTCTAGTGCACATGGCTGTATGCCTATAAGGACACACACACACACCAAGCACCCAGCAGGGGGTACTAGTCTGAAGAGGGGAATGGAAGTGATGTGAATGTGGAAAAGGAGGGACAAAACACAAGCAGGGCCTGACATTTATCAGGGTTCACGGTGTGCTATAAAGTAGGCATGATTAATCACTTCCCTGTACCAGAAGGCTGAGCTAGATTTTTAAAGCAAATCGAGTGCCTGGAACACAATGGTTGTTAGCTGCTGTTGAGTCAGCCTCCAGTCCAACTCACTGTGACAACCAGCTCCCAGTGACTCCATGGGCAATATTCTCCCTGGTCCTGCACCATCTCTTTGGTTGTGCATCAGATTGTGATTCACAGGGGTTTTCGTTAATTGGTTTTCAGAAGTAGAATACCAGGCTCTTCTTCATCGCTCATCTTAGTCTGGACACATCACAGAAACAGGTTCAGTCTCATAGCCGCACCCAACCAAGCTTCCCCATTTCAGTATCATAGCAACACAGAAATCAGTTCAGTACCACAGCAATAACCAAGCATCCCCCTGACAAATAAGTGTTGGATGCACATGAGTTGCATTGTCTTGGACTCAAACCCAGATCTCCCACATGGAAAAGGAGAATTCTACAACTGAACCACAATTTACCCTCAGAATATAATAAGTATCCAGTAAATGGTTATTAAGAATGTGGCTGCCAGGAAAATCCACCAATTTCCTGCCAAGGCTTAACACTAATATCTTCCCCCACACACTAGAAGGCTGCAGAGGAATGACTTTCTCCATGCCAGCCCTGGTATCTAGACAAGGGACCCTAACACTGAACCACTGAGCCCCAGCAGGCTGGGGAGCAATGTCAAATTGGATGAGGGACAATCCTGGTTGAGTTAGTTCCCCTAAGCTCGTAGGGCAGTTTAGCATGTCCACAGCTGTGTTCAGAATAGCCATGCGATTACCACCGAGAGAAATTCTACATGCTTTCACACCCCATGCTAGTCGTTGCAGCCATCGTTGAGTACAGTTCATGCTCATCACTATCTAGAACTCATGGTGACGCTGTGGGTGAGCCATTGGGCAGGTAACCTCAAGGTTGGCAGTTCAAAGGCACCAGTTGTTCTCTGAGAGGAAGGTGAGATGATCTGCTCCTGTCAAGATTTAGCCTGAGGAATTTTATATAGGGTCACAGTGAGTCAGGATCAACTCAATGGTGTGGGTTTGGTTTATTAGACCCACCATCAGATCATATTTAATGGATTTATTAACATGTATATTAGCCACAAATCCAATGTCTTTTATTTTTATCACTGCATTTCAATACAATTTGTGCCTTTGTGATTCTGTATTTCATTGGAGGTATTTGGAAATATTATTCTGGGGAGTGGGCAGGTGTTCCATAGCCAATCCTAAATGCCAAAAGGATCCATGGGGTTGCAATGGTTAAGACCCTCTAATAGAGTTTATCAAAGAGCCCTGGAGGCACAATGGTTAAGTGCTCATCTGCTATCCAAAAGGTTGAAGGTTTGAACCCACCAGTGGCTCTGTTCTTGGAAGAAAAACCAGGCAACTCATTCTTGTAAAGATTACAGCATAGAAAAGCCTAGAGCAGTGGTTCTCAAACTTCCTAATGCCACAACACTTTCATACAGTTCCTCATGTTGTGGTGACCTCCACAACCATAAAAATATTCTCATTGCTGCTTCATAACTGTAATTTTGTTACAGTCACCCTGTGCAAGGGTCCCACAGGTTGAGAACCATTGGTCTAGAGAGCTCGGCACTGATGCATTGAGTCACTATGAGTTGGACTGGACTAGAAGGTTCCTAACAAAAACGCCAACAATCATTTTTTACCATGACCTTGTTAACTCAAAAAGATTAATAAGCAAATTCACAAATGAGGACATCCAGTTGCCCCTCCAAACTGGAGAAGCATGAGTTAAATGGTGACCCTGACCCCACGGTGTCCTCCAGCTGGTGCCATGCTGCCTTTATTCCTTCTGCCTCTCAGTTCTGTGGAGAAGAAGGGGAAAGGGAGGGAAAGAAAAAGAAAGAAATGAAAAGATAATTTTCCCAGCTTCTTCACATCACTGAATTGAACTTTACTTTTAATAAAAGTATTATGAAATGGAAATGGTGCTTTCACTATTTTGCTTTCAGGTGATATTCAGAGACATGGTGCTGGTAATTATTTGAGCCGGGGAGGTTAGTGTGCAGATTTTCTGAATATGGTTGAGCCACATGCCCCCTTCCAGGCCTAGCATTTCCCTGGGCTATGAGAAGTTATAGACAGTCTACCCTCTTCTTCCTCCGACTTCGCTGCAAACCATGGACACACTGGTTCTGACTTGACCTGGCTCCAGTACAGAAAAAAATATCCTCCTTGCATAATTGTAGTGCTTGATTTGGAAGGCACCCAGATACAAATCTCTCTTCTGGTGGCATAATGGGTTATGTGTTGGGCTATTAACTGCAAGGTCAGCAGTTGGAATTCACCAGTCGCTCCTTTGGAGAAGATGAGGCTTTCTTCTCCCATAAAGAGTTATAGCCTTAGATGAGTATAAAAACTCAAAATGCATTGGCAGAGATTCCACAGAGAATAAGCCTCCATTAAATCCCCTGGGACCATTCACCAGGGATGGGATTAAACCCTGCTCACCGTCAGTACATCAGAAAGTGTATTGTTGCAGATATGATTAGGTTAAAAATTAACATCTTATCATTTGTCTTTACTCTTAAAACGTTTTTCATTTGTTCTTTTTTTAATTTTCTGCTTTCCTTTTTATTGAAAAATTAACTAATGTCACTAAACAAGTAGAGAATTTGTTAAATGAAAATCTAATCGGTTATGTAAACTTTCACTGAAAACATAACACAATTTTATTTTTACAAAGAGTTATAGCCTTGGAAACCCAGGAGGCCGCAGTATTTTCTCTCGATAGGATTGTTATGCACCCAATGGCAATGAATGTTGTTGGATTTTGTTTCTTTATTGTTTTCTGTAGCTATGGTGGGGTATAGGGGTTATGTGTTGGGCTGCTAAACGCAATGTCTGAAATGGCAAATTTGAAATCCCCAGCCACTCCAAGGGAGAAAGATGAGGCTTTCTACTCCCCTAAAGAGTTCCAGTCTCAGAGAAGCCAGTCCACAAAGAGAACAACATGGCTGGCCCCACTATGAGACATGATGCCCCTCAGTGACCAAGGGTGATACAGGGGACAGCACTGGAGACACAGTGTGTGAATTGCACCTAACCTGATTTCACCACACCGAGGCAAAGTGTGGTGGAGTGCAGTGGAACAGCAAGGGAATGGAGTGGCAAGGTCCCCAGGGAATGCTGAAAGTGGACTTTGGGGCCAGGTTGTGGTGCCTCAACAGACTGGATTGGAAAACACTCCTAAGGTCCAACAAATGATCCTTGAACTAACTACAAGGTCTTCTTTCTTGATGTGTTTTGTTTTGTTCTTTGTCAGTGGTTTGTTTTTGTTGTTTTGTTGTCTGGTTGTAAACTGTTGCTTTGTTTTCCTCTGTCTTGTTTTCGTGCATGTTAGTGTCTCCACAGGTCTGTCTAAATAAGAGAGGCTGGATGAACTATCTGGAGGAAAAACAACAGGACTGAGAGTTCCGGGGGCACTTGGGATAGGGGGAGGTGCGGGGGTAAGGAAGTGGTGTTAACAAACACAGGGACAAGGGAACAACAGGGGACTCAATATGGTAGTGAGGGGGAAGTGGCAGGCCTGGTAGGGAATGATCAAGGGTAAGGTTACGTAACACACACACACACACACACACACACACACATACGGAGAAAGTGGTGAACTTCACAGAACGTAGTGGGGACTTCACAGAAAGGGGGGTTGATAGCCGTGAACAGGGTTGGTATGGGTCTTGTTCTATCCATTTGAAAGTCTCTAGGCTAAACAGAAATGTCCTGGTGGTATAGTAAGTTAAGTGTTGGCCTGCTAACCACCAGGTCAGCAGTTGTGAATCCACCATTTCCTCCATGGAAAAAAGATGAGGCTTTCTATTTGAGTAAAGAATTATAGTCTCAGAGACTCATTGAGGCATGTTTATTCTTCCCTATAGGGGCGCTGCGAGTCAGAATGAACTCAGTACAGTATGCAAGTAACAAGCTGTGCTAATACCATTCCAGAGAGACAGTGGTGTTCCAGGGACATTGGTTTTGCCTGGCCCCTGACCCTGAGGAAGCATGAGGTCTTCAGGTCCTCTCCTGCTGCTCTTCTTTACCATCCTCCCATATCCTCCTCTGCACCCCCAAGTGGTGGGCATGATTTATAAACACAGAAATCCACTTACTCCTTTGAAAAAGTGGTTTACTTCACCCCAAAATTTGGAGAACTGTGTCGTCTCCCTTTCAAAGTAAATTATACGATGAACATACAATATTGATTGCAGGCATGTGGATTCTTAATCCTCAAGTTCCCATGAAACCCTGCTTTCCATGGCAAATCAGCCCGCCATTTCAGCATGCCAGTATTGCCAGGAGAAAGGAGCCTCAGCAGCCACCACTGCTCCGCAGCCTGCTTTTCACGGTCACGCGGGGATGTCAGAGTGCCCCACACCTCGTGCACTTGACTCAGTGCTTGCTTGCAGGGGTTGCATTTCGTTAGAGCCCAACAACTTCCGAGCATTGGCAAATTCCCTCAACCAAAGGTGGGCAGTGGCCTCATAATGTCACCAGTCATTAACCACCAGCAGGGTTGCGTTATGCTCGTCAGTGCCGTCATGTGCAAGGGGAAAGACAATTCCCACAGGCTGCCAGCTGTTTTTGGGGAGGGAATGCCAAGTGGGGAAGCTGGGGGTCCTCACCCCAGCAGCCACAGTTCCTGGCTCCAGGCCCTGCCCCAGGCTGTGCCAGGACGAAGAGCCTGGACTCTCAGAGACTCCATAGCTCGATTTCCACTCAGGTTGTGTTGTGTTGATCATTCCTTCCCTAGGCTGCCACCCATCTGTCAGTTTGTCATCATGTTGTCATTTGTCTATAGCTGTGATTGCTGTAAGCGGTGTCACCAGCTACGATTATAACCAGAGCAAGCCACTCTGGACACGCTTCACAAGAGCATCCAAGCTAGGACACACTGGGAAGAAAGACCTGATGATGTACTACTGAAAATGAGTCCATTGAACCCTATGGATCAAAAGAGAATACCGTCCAAACAAGTACTGGAAGAGGAGCACCCTAGGTGGGAATACACTCACACTATTCAGTGGGAGGACTCCCTGGGTAGTGTTTGACTAGCACCCAGGAGGTCGGCAGTTAAATCCCACCCAGAATCCAAGAGGTGCCTAAGGAAGGTAGGCCTGAATATCTGCTTCCAAAAGGTCACAGCCTTAAAAACCCTATGGAACAGTTCTACTCTGAAATGCATGGGGGTCGCTATGAGTCAAAATGGACCGAAAAGCAGCTAATAACAACAACACTGTATAAAGAACAACACTGCAAGTCCTTAGGACAAAATACACAGCAGGCACAATAGCCTCGACCCCACAGGATAGGGCAACTTATTTTCCTTTGTACCAGAGACCGGAACTGTACAACGGAATGAAACCCTGCCTGTTCTTGTGTCATCACCACAGTCGTTGGTCCATGTTGAGCCCATTGCTGTAGCCACTGTGGACATCCATCTTATCAAGGGTCTTCTTCCCTCTTGCTGCCCCTGTACTTTAACAAGCATTATGTCCCTTCTTAAGAACCAGTCTCTCCTGATAGCATGTCCACTGGATGTGAGATGAAGACTTGCCATCCTCACTTCTAAGGGGCATTCTGGCTGTGCTTCCTCCAAGAGGGATTTGCTTGTTCTTCTGACAGCCCAGATGACTTTCGGTATTGTTTGCACATCATTCACATGCATTGATTCTTCTTCAGTTTTCCTTACTCACTGTCCAGCTCTCACATGCAATTGACCATTGAAACTACTTACCTTGAATTCAGAGCTTAGGGTACACTACCCAAAGCCACATAGCTTGTGAGCGGCTGAAACATGTCTGCTGCCAGGATCTGTCCGATTTATTTTATTGAAACATCATACTCAAAAGGTGCTTTAGGCAAACATATTTTGACTTTTGACTACATGTCCCTATAATATAACCAGGCTCAGACCCTCACATTGTAATGATTCAGCTATATGTCTGAGAGGTAAAAAGACCGCCAACCATATAACTGATGGGAGAATAGGTACTGACTGTCACCTGCAATGCCATTCCTTCAATAAATATTTGTTGAGTGTTATTCAAATGACAACATTTTGCAAAGCTTTAAGAAGACCCAGATGTAGAGAACACAGTCCCTGCTCACAGGAGACTCACAGATACTGCATCAGGGCCTTCAGATCAGGGACACCACAGATAGATGCTGAAAGAAAAATCATAAAAAGAAATAGCAACCACGCACGGAATCCAGGACAGATAAAATCCTCAGGAACAGTAATGGGAGTAGCGATACTGTGGTAGCTTTTTAATCTCCCATCATCTTGCATAGGGGTGGAGTCCAGTCTGTCACTCAGGCCATAGCCAGTGAGGTCTCAATGTGGGCATGGCCTTCTCTTGAGGATTCTGGCAACTCCTGTATTCTTTCCTGGGGGTGAGAGACACCCATGACTTGATATTCCTGCTGACAAGATACATGGATCTACATTGACGGCAGCCAGAGCCTTGAACGGGGAGGAGTCATGTGGAGACCCATGCCACTTTCCACCTCCACTGGGTCCATAAGACATTCCACCGACTGCCCTGTGATCTTCCAGCACTTGGTGTCATTGTATGTGTTGCATAAGTCTGAAAAAAATTTACACACTGTTATTGGCTATATGGGTTAATTTCGTACTTATGGACGTGGTCTGGACTGGGCTGGCATGTTTTCTTAATATACAATTATTCTTCTATATAAAGCTTTTTTAAGACACATGAGTGTTTACGAATGTGCTTCTCTAGTCAACTCGAACTGACTCAGATACCATGAGGGCACAGGGTGGCTGTGTAGGGAAGGGGAGGAAAAGGGAACTGATAACAATGGAACACACACACACACACACACAACTTCGGGGCCGAATAACAGAAATATGGGTAGAGGGACACAGAAGACGGTGTGTATAAAGATATTAATTTATATATAATTTAGTAAGGGTGTGAGGGTTGAGGAAAGAGGGAAAAAACAGGAGCTGATATCAAAGGGGTCAAGTAGAATGATAGTGTTTAGAAAATGATGGTGGCAGCATATGTACAAACTCGCTTGATCTAATTGATTTATGGATTGTTATATTATCTGTCAGAGCCCCCATTAAAATGTGTTCTTTTTTCGATAACAACATAAACTCACTGCCATGGAGTCAATTTTGACTCAGTATAGAACACCCCCTGTGGTTTCCTCGCTTGCTATTCTTTAAGGAAACAGAAAAACTTTTCTTTCCCCTGCAGAGTGGCTGGTGGTTTCAACTATTGACTTTGAGGTTAGCAGGCACCATAGCACCATGATTCCTAAGGATGCTGATAGAAAGGGAGAACCTTGTGGAACATAATTTAAAATTCTTTAATTATCTAGACTTACTTAACTGGAAGAGTCCCAGAGACTATGACCCTGAGTTACTCTTCAAACCTTTAATTGAAACTGTCCCCTGAAGTCATCTTTAAACTAAATAACAATTTAGCTCTTAAAGGATTGCATCCTTGAGTATTGCAGTCTTTAAAAAATCAGCACAAATCTAAATGGGCTACAGATAAGTCAAAATATATGTGAGAGGGTTGTGGCAGAGAGATTAAGTAAAAAGAAAGGAAACACCTAGAATAGAAAGAACAAGAATGCTAATTCATATGAAGCGTGTGACCAATGTCACTGAACATTGTGTCCAGAAAGGGTTGAAATGGAACAGATTTTGCTTTGTATGTTTTCACATATCAAAATTAAATACTAGTAGAAAAAGAGAGAGACTCGCATCTGTTTGAGGCAGAATACCAAATACTGGGTTATATATAATGCTAAGTATTGAAATATTATCCCATTTTCATATGGCAAATATGGAAAGCCAAGGATGGAGTGAGGCATTCACAGGGGAGATGGCATTTGAATGATCCAGGAAAATGGCTAAAGAACATGCTCATTCCCGAGTGTTTCCACTGGGTTCGCAAACACATCAGCAAATGAATGTCAAATAACCCGTCTCACCCTCTAACTCAGAGCTGTGCAACCGAACTCTCTTCTATGATGAAAATGTTCCAGAGCAGTGATTCTCAACCTGTGGGTCGCGACCCCGTTGGGGGGGGGGGGTCGAACAATGCTTTCACAGGGGTCATCCGATTCATCACAGTAGCAATATTATAGTTATGAAGTAGCAACAAAAATAATTTTATAGTTGGGAGGAGCACCACACATGAGGAACTATATGAAAGTGTCACAACATTAGGAAGGTTGAGAACCACTGTTCTAAAGGCATGACATCCAATCTGGTAGCTACTACATTTTATCAGGAAAGACCAGTCCATGGAAAGGGACATCATGCTCGGTAAAACTGAAGGTCCACAAGAAAAGAGACTGATCTTCAAGGAGATGGGCTGACACCATGGCTGCAACAATGGACTCCAACCTAACAACCATGGCGAGATTTGGCACAAGATCACGCAGTGTCCTCAAAGTAACATCCTTGATCTTCAGTCTTTTTAAGAGATCTGTTGTAGCACATTTAGCCAATGCAACGTGTCGTTTGATGTCTTGACTGATGCTTCCTTGAGCATTGATCTGGCTTAGGGTTTAAAAATTCCCCTTGGCTTCTCAATCATACAGGAGGCCCACACAGTGATCATCTTTCCTCACTACACAGAGTGTCATGCCCCACTCACATTGGTCTCCTTGCTGTTCCAGGAAGAAGCTTGGAGAACCCAATCACAAGGTCTTTTGCACTGACTGTCTCCTACCTGGAACACTTTGCCCACCACCAGATGGCCACTCCTGTGTCTTCCTGCCTTATTCAAGTACTGCACTGTCAATGAGATCTTCCTTGGCTGCGATGCACTACTTGCCCCAAGTTTCCCATCCAGCGCAGTTTAGTGAGAAAAATCTCACTGCTACCTGCCAGGGGGGAGCCTCGGCACTGGCATCTCAGAAAATGGAGCATAATCAGAACAGAAATGTGACCCTACCTCTCATGCTGAAAGGCTGCTAACTGCAAAATCTAAACCACCACACAACCAGCCACTTCTCAGGAGAAAGGCTGAAAGTTAGTCTCAGAAACCTACAGGGGAAGTTCTACCCTGTCTTATAGGGTCATTATGAGTCAGTATCAACTCTATGGCAGTAAATTTGCATTTGGGAGGGGGCGCGTTCTAAGGAGCTCTGGGTCACATACCCTGATCAATCCAACTGGCAGCTGCATCAGCTGGCTAAGGCTTCAAAAGACTGAGTAGGTAACCCAGAGCTCATTGCTGTTGGCAGAAACTTGTGGGGGGTCAGAAGGACTTGAGGTGATGGTGTCCTTCTCAGTGGCCTCAGATAATCTTCTCCCCGGTCTGGGTATCAGCATCTTCTTTGCAAAATGGGATGATTGCATTAGAGAACCACTAAACTCCTATATACCTGAGCAACCAGGAAGCAATTGTGAATCCTGGAGAGGAGCAAAGACTATGCTGGTGGCTCTGCAAATCTTGGGAAGCCTGGATCCGATGCGGCTGGAACTGTCCACTGCGAGGCACCAAGAATCCCGAGAGCTGTAGTTCAGGTCTCCCCCTTGCCTGTGTACCATGGAAGATTTAATAAATGTTCTCCTCATGCTACCTTTAGGATCCTTGGTGGCAAAGTGGCAAAATCCCTTCACATTGGCCTGTTAACTGCAGGGTTGGCAGTTCAAACGCACCTGCTGCATTCCTGTAGAAAGGGCAGCTTTCAACTCCCACAAAGAATTGTTGTTTCAGAAATCCACAAGGACAGTTGTATCCTGTAACTATGGGTCAGAACTGGCACAATAGCAGTTCGTGATTGAGCTTTAAACTACATTTGAGACTGGGGTCTATTGTGAATTCCCCTACCTGTCCATTGGGTGTCATGGGAAGAAAGTAGATAGGAGAAAAAAGGGTAGGAGGCAGTGAGGGAGGAGGGTAGAATGTACTGGAGTAACACATTCTGGCAGAAAATTGTGTGTATGTGTGTGTGTGTGCGTGTTCTATTGTAATTCACACAGATTATGGGTGGGGAGGGAACTGAAAAAGTAAATATCCATGAAAAAGAAAAATTTTTCTCTTTGGTGATTTTCCTTTTGTTGAGCTAAGGGATGGAGAATGTACTGCATGGACGTGACCAGCCACTGGACCGGTGTGCTGTTAACACACCCTCCTGCCTTTGCATGCTGGGGGCCTCTCTGTAAACAGAAGTGACTTGTGACTTTTGATTTCCTGGGGCTCTAAAGAGAACCCGAGAATAGAAGTTCTAAATCGTGAACAAAGGAGAGACAAAGGGTTAATGACAGGACAGAATTTTGAAGTTTCATTGGATGAACACAGCGCCAGCATCCAACAAGCATGCCAAAGGCTGAACTCTGCCCGGAAGTAATGAATGAGCACTGCCTTTAGCCCGTGTCCTCACTCTCCCCGTCTCCTGCACTCCAAGCCAGCCTCACTAAGAGTAGTCAAAGGTGACATGGTGGTCCTTTCATCTCTCTCTGACCCCTCACGCTGCCTTCACCTCTATCCAAGTTGCTTCATCCTTCCCCCTTCTCCCTGATCTTCCTCGTGGAAAGATCTAATTCATACTAACTGGTAAAAGTCAGTTAGCACACAAGAAGGAAGACATCTCCGTCCTCAGTCTATGCTGCAGAAAAGGAAACTCGGGCTTGAGCTCATTTGCCCAACTGTCAAAGGTCCCATCACGGGCAGGGCCATGATGTGAAAATTCAAGCAAGCAGCCCCAGAGCCAGAGCTCCCAACCCTCATCCACTGCAGTTCAAGTTCATGGGGTGAAGTGGTGAAAAGCTAACCAGAAACTGAGAGTCAATGTAGATACCCAAGGGTTTCTTGCCAGGGCACTCACTCACTGCCATTGAGTCAATGCTGACTCATAACAACCCTATAGGACAGGGTAGAATTCCCCTGTGAGTTACTGAGGATGTATCTCTTTATAGGAATAGAAAGCCCCATCTTTCCCTTGTGGAGTGGCTAGTGGTTTTAAACTGTTGCACAAAGCATAACCATGACACCATCAGGACTCCAAAACATGCCAGGGCAATCTATGGTTCTGTGAGATCTCTCAGGATAGAGATATACCTTGCTCCTTGGCTACACACGAGAAAGCATTCACCTCCAAGCCTAGTTTGTGATCCAAGTGAGTTTTATGAGAATTAGAAGAAGTTTCAGGTTTATAAAGGCACCTGCAGGGCTCTTCAGAAATGTGCATCTCCTTAGAAGCTTCCCTGAAAGTCACAAGGTCTGCTCTGTGCTCCTGCCTTTTAAATTACTCCAAGAGGTGGGGCGTGCTGGTGACCCTGGTTGAACTCATTGGCTGAACTGAATTCACCTGGCCTTGTTGGGCCAATTCAGGTGCAGAACACACCCAGGTGTACCTCCCCTTCCTGGCTGGGAACCTGAGCCTCTGAGCATGTGCAGTGTACCACTCGTTCATGGGACAAAGGCTCAGACTGCTGACCATGCGTAATGGATGCCTCAGTCCTTAAGCTAAACTACCTAGCAGCTCCAAAACCCCACTGCTGTGTAGTGTTCATGAACTTTGGCAGGAACACATCCTTACCACGAAGAATCCTGGTGGCCCAATGGCTAAGCACTTGGGCTTTAGACCGCGGTCAGTAGCAATGCATGAGAAAAAGGTCTTGCCATTGTAAGCATTCCACCCCACTGCCATCAAACGCAAAGGACCTCTGGTGACATGGCGGGCTACTCACAGAGCTACTAAATGCAAAGTCAACAGTTCTAACCCACCAGCTTCACTGTGGGAGAAAGATGAAGCTATCTATTCCTATAGAGACATAATATCTCAGAAACCTATAGGGAAAATTCTACCCTGCCATGGACTACTAAACGAACAACCTAATCTGTCTTGGAAGAAGTCAGGCCAGAGTGCCCTTGACAGCATATATGGCAAGATTTTGCCTCCCAAATACGTTGGACATATTGCCTGGAGAAGGACATCCTGCTTGGTAAAGTGGAGGGGCAGCACAAAAGAGGAAGGCCCTCAACGAGCTGGATTGACACCGTGGCTGCATCAATGAACTCAGGCAGAGAACAAATGTGATGATGGTGCAGGACCTGGAAGTGTTTGGTTCTGTTGTGCATAGGGTAACTTTGGGTCAGAAACCACTCAATGGCACCCGACAGCAACAACAACACGTATATAAGATCACCATGAGTTGGAATCAACTCGACAGAAAGTGGGCTTTGGGTCTGTCATGGAACCAACTCTGGCTCATAGCGACCCAATCATGGGATTCTGAGGCTGTAAATCTTCATGGGAGCAGAGGGCCTCATCTGTCTCCTGCGGAGCAGCTGGTAGGTGTGAACCCCTGACTTTGCAGTTGACAGTCCAACACTTCCCTTAAAGTACCCCCCGGGGCTCCTTTGGTAACGATGACAGACTAGGAAACCCAATGGGGACATTTCTACTCTGTCACATGAAGGCATCCTGTGCAGAATGGGCTCAACGGGAACTAACACCAACCCCACCACTTTTAACACCATCCCAACCTTACAGACTGTGCTAGGCTCTTGAAGGAATTGACTTTTTGCACTCCCACTGAGCGAGCTATGAGCATGCATGCATGCCAACACGTAACTTCCGGTCCTGAACTAGGGATCAGCTGCACATGTAAGGATGTGCTTCTAATGTGGAAGGAAGTAAAGAGAGGGGATCTGGAAGCAGGAAAAGCCAGGAAGCAGGAGTCACTTAGGCAGACCCCTTTCCTAAACCAGCTTAATTAGCATATCACAGATCCTGGCTCAGAGGTGATGTTCAAAGAAGAATTGTTGACTGAATACACAAGGGAAGGAACAGAATAAGTGAACACAGAAATGTGCTAATGACCAAGTTGACTCACAGTTCCCACCCTGCTCTTCTTCTTCCAGGTTCTTCACTAGTTGCTAATGGTATTTGCTCGACCCCTCACAAGCACAAAAGGAGCCCTGGTGGCCTAGCGGTTAGGCAGTGGGCTGCTAACCACCAAACTAGCAGTTCTAAATTAGCAGGCATTCTGAAGGAGAACAACAAGCTGTCTGCTCCTTTAAAGAATTAGTCTTGGGAATGCACAGTGGTAGCTCTACCCTGGCCCATAGGGCTGCTCTGAGTCTGACTCGACTGGACAGCAGTGAGTATGGGTTTGGTTTGGTTTTCACAGGTACCCCGATCCGTTGGTGGTCTTGGTAAATTGCACACGCTGGTTCAGTGGACCTTGTGTAGGGCTTGAGAATTTGCACTTCTAACAAGCTCCTGATGTTGCTAGTCTGTGACCATATTTGGGGTGGCAAGGCTCTGGACTACCGGGGTCTTCCTGGTGGCTGCTGTCACAGCACAAGTTCCCAAGAGTGCACCGCTACTCATTTCTTTGGAATGATTTGGACTGAGTTTTCCCAGCCATTTCATCAAGGTTTTTGGCTATTTGTTCCATGACACTGAAAAGTTTGGACCTGACATACGCAGCTCAGGCTGTATTATCTATCTTCTCTGCCCTCTTGGATTGGAGATGGATCACCTATGAAGCGATGAGGGTAAGAAGGGTTGGGTGTCCCCGGGTAATGTGAACAGTTAGCACGCTCAACCACTGCTGATTAAAAGGTTTGCGGTTCAAATCTAAGGCCCCTCAGAAGAAAGGCCTGCTGATTGACTTCTGAACGACCACTCTTTGAAAGCTCTGTGGGGTCCCGTGGTGCTGACCCACACGGCGTCACCGTGAGTTGGAATGGACTCCTCAGAAACGGGTTTAGTAAGCAGCACAAAGAGGAAACTCCTTGGTGAACTGGAGGACACGGTAGCTGAAACCATGGGCTCCAACATACTACCCCTGAGGCTGGCAAAGGACCGGGCAGTGCTGCCTTGTGTTGCAAAGAAGGTCCCTGTGATGTCAGAATGATTGGACAGCACTAACAACAACAAAGGGTGTCAGGGCCCTTCACTTCCCCAGACCACTGACCAGGTTCAAAGACCCGCATGCGTGTATAGTTTCACAGTTAGACGTGTTTAGAAAAAAATAATGTTTGCAAAAGTAAAATCTTGGTTTACATTTTACAGAGCATGCACAATGAGTAGAACTCTTAAGGTCCACCGGAACCTGTTTAGGGTCCCCTCCACTTGCTCACCACCGATAAGTCGATTCTGACTCATATTGATCCTACAGGAGAGGTTAAAATTTCCCCTGTGGGTATTTCTGAAACTGTAGCGCCTTATGGGAATAGAAAGCCTCCTCTTTCTCTGCAGCTGGTGGGTTCAAACTGCCAACCTTGTCTTTAGCAGCTCAAGACTGACTTGTATCTCTATGAAACCAAAATCTACCTCACTGCCAGGGAGGTGATGCTGACTCATAGTGACCCTATGAGGCAGAGTAGATCTGTCCCTGTGAGTTTCTGAGACTGTAACTCTTTATAGGAGTAGACAGACTCTTCTTCCCACGGAGTGGCTGGTGGTTTCAAAGTGCTGACTTTGGTGTTAGCAGCCCAACATGCAAACACTATGCCACCAAAGCTCCTTTTGGACCCCTATAAGTAGATAAATATTTCTCTTATATCTGTGTTTCAACCAAAGGCATGGCTATAAAGGAAAAAAGGCCATGAGTGTCAAGAATGATTTGAAAATGTGGAGTTCTTTTGGGAAAGTATAAATATATATATATATATACTTGTGTATATAAATAGAATTCTGACGGCAAGAGTGGTCAGGAGTTGGACTGTTAATCTCAAGGTCAGCAGTTTGAATGGCCAACCGCTCCTCTGGAGAAAGAGGAGATTTTCTACTCCTCTAAAGAATCACAGTCTCAGAAACCCACGGGGGCCATTTTACTCAGTCCCATGGGCCTGTGAGTTGGAATGGACTTGATGGCAGTGAGGGCATGTAAATATGCAAACACCCACCTCGGACTTAGGATTTGACCTGCTCCCTCAGCCCCGTGAGCATCTGCATCTGAAGCCATGGACTTGGCCTTCTGTGAAGAACCCATTAGTGCACTGCCACAAAGAGAACGAGTTTCCTCTGTGTCAGTCCATTACCCTGCCAACGTTCAGGATGGAGCCAACACCCTTGGTTTCCCAGAGAAATTGGCTCAACATCCCCCTGATGTGGTTGCATGACATAGGCCACTCATGCAATGCACTGCATGTGCTCTATTTAATGCACTATCACCAACAAGTCTACATGGGTGGTAACTCTGAAAACCTTGCCCAAACAGCTGGCTTCACCAAAGTATATGGAACCATGTGGAGTTGTCGACCAGTTTGACTCTGCACTGGCTGTACGTTGGCATTGCCAAGGGGGCTTTCTCACTGACCGTGACCTGAATCCTGCTTCCACTAAGCCTTGCTTCATTGGTCTGGGATGGGGCCAGGCCAATGGGAGGCTTGAAAGCTCCTAAGGGATTCCAAAGTATGACCAAGGGTGAACACTACTGTTTTTGGCCATCACATCCGGGAAGTCCCTTGGGACTTTGCCACTCAAAGTACGATAGGTCAAGGAACCAGCAACATCAGGATTAGCTTCTCCCATGCTAATGCCATCGAGTTGATGCTGACTCATAGTGACCCTACAGGACAGGGTAGAACTGCCCTTGTGGGTTTCCCAGACTGTCACTCTTGCCCGGAGTCTACAGCCTCATATTTCTCCCAAGGAGTGGCTGGTGGTTTAGGACTACTGTCCTTGTGGTTAACAGCCCAAGAGTACCAGGGCCTCTAGAACTGCTGGATCCTAGACCCCACCCTGAACCCACAAAATCAGAATCTGCCCCCCAGCCCGATTTCCAGGAACCTGGGTAAGTGCATGCGTGTGAAAGTTTAAGAAATACTTCCTTAGAAACCATTACTTTCCAGAACAAACTCCTCCTGCCAGAGGTGCAGAAATGGAAGCCCATCAGGCCATGCTCGCCTAGAAGCAATTTGAGGTCTCAGTGCTCCTATATCCTGGCTGTCATCTAGATTTCCTTATTCTCACCTGGACTGTTGTCACTGCAGCAGGTATTGGTGAGTCCTCAGCACGAACAGCCCCAAATTCGGTCTAGAGACACAGCTCCCATTTCAGAGTAGTACAATCCACAGTTTCCTGTAGAGTTTCTGGCTTTTACTGGCTTGGGGTAGGGTCTAGTGGGAAACGCATCTTAGCAAGAGCCATTATGTATTCTGGATGTGCACAATGAGTTTGTCTTGAGGCATATTTATGTCTGATGTTGTTATGTATTCTCTTTCTATCCCATGCAACGTTATTTTTTTGAAAATTTATATTTGCTTTTAATTACCCAGACATATAAGTGATTTATAGCTAGGTCTGATCGATTGGAATCAGATGACCACGCCTGGATTAACCATGGGTCCTGGTGACCATTAGGCACTTCTTTCCATGAATGATATTTTCACCTGAGTGAATGCATTCACGACTTTTCTTCTCTTAAGATAAATAAGCAGGTGGGTATCCTTTTGCTATGCTGGCACTTCCTTGTGCTGTTTTAAGTTCACCCAGCAATTTTTAAAAAGAGAAACATATTACAACTGTCACACACTTTATAATTCATGTGGAAAAATTTGAGGGAGAGCTAAATAGAGGTGACCCGTGGTGCAGTCTTACTTACTGCTTGTTAGAAGGTACTGAAATCTTATATACATAAACACTAGAAACCAAGAGAGAGGAAATGGTGGTTCCATGGCAGAATTCTCACTAGCCATGCAGGAAATTTGGGTTTGATTCTTGGCCAGTGCGCCTCCTGTTACAGCTACCACCTAACTGCTAGTGGAGGCTGGCATATTGCTATGATGCTGAACAGATTTTAGCGATGTTTTCTGCCTACAGACAGACTAGGAGGAAAGGCCTGGTGAACTCCTTCAAGCCATCAGCCACTGAAAACCCCCCAGCTGACAAGGGGTCAAATCTACAACCCATTGAAGGAATGGGGCAGGACCAGTGGGCATTGAGTTCTGTAGCACATGGAGTCCGCATGAGTCAGGAGCTGGCTGACTTGAAGGCAATTGTCCACAGCACTCTCTAGGAGGCAGTGGTTGGAGCACATAGGCGTCCTTCATGTGGCCCCATGATCATCAAGCCTTAAGTCATGCAACCAACTCTGGGAAATGAGAGATGCCCGGGGTACCAGGAATATTTGAAAGACCTGGTGTAAATTGGTTCAGCCCAGGGGAGTTCTGGAAACCACCGAGGTAAGCTTCCTGCTGAAACCACTAACTTAGCTCCAGTGCGAGTGGATGGGTGTCTGCACATGTACCCAGCCACCATTAGTGTGTTTGTTGTTGTTGTTGTTGTTGTTGTTGTTGCCGTTCACGTCCGTAGAGTCGATGCCGATTCACAGTGACCCTATATGACAGGGTAGAATTCCCCCTGTGACTTTCTCACACTGTGACTCTTTACAGGAGTAAAAAAGCCTCATCTTTCTCTTGAGGAGTGGCTGGTGGTTTTGAATGGTTGATCTTGCCATTAGTCCATTGCGTAACCAGGTGCTGTCAATTTGGTTCCAACTCATGGCCACTCTATGTACAGCAGAACAAAACAACACGCTGCCCTGCGCATTTCTCACAGCCATTCCTACATTTGAGCCACTGTGTCAACCCATCTTGTGGAGGTTTGTCCTCCTTTTGGCTTGACCAAGCATGCTGCCCAACTCCAGGGACTGGTCCCTCCTGATAACACCCAAAGTACATGAAGCCAAATGTCACCATCCTCGCTTCTAAGAATCAATCTCGCTGTAGTTCTTTCAACATAGATTTGTTTGTTCTCCTAGAAGTTCCTTGGTGTATTCAATATTCCTCACCAGGACCATATTTCAAATGCATCAATTCTTCTCGTAGGACTTCCTTATGCATTTTCCAGCTTCCACATGAAAATAATCATGCCTTGGGATAGGATACTCCTGAATTTTTAAGGTGACAAAGTCACCTTGGTTCAAAAAAATGTTTAAAAGGCCTTTTGCAGCAAATTCACTGAAAGCAATTTATCCAGTGATTTCTTTACAGATATTTCTATGAGCGTTGGTTGTGGATGGGTCCAAGTAAGATGAAATGCTTCATCATTTAAATCTTTTCTCTGTTTATCATGTTGCTTATTGGTTCAGTGGTGAGGATTCTTGTTCTTTTAACCTCGAGTTGTAATCCATACTGAAGACTATCATCTTTGAACTTCATCAGTAAGTGCTTCAACTCCTCTTCCCTTGCAGCAAGCAAGGCTGGTCGCCTGCATATTTCAGGCTGTTCTCAAATCTTCCTGCAATCCTGAAGTCTCCAATTCAGCCATTCAAAACTCAAAACAGCTCAATGCCATGGAAGTCAAGTCAATTCTGACTCGAGCAACCCTGTAGGCCAGGAAAGAACCTCCCGGAAGGTTTCCAAGGCTGTAATCTTTGTGGCAGCACATGGTCACATCTTTCTCACTCGGGATAGCTGGTGAATTCCAAGTGTTGCTCTTTCGGTTAACAGTGAAGTGCTTAAACATTGCCCTACCTGGATTCCAAGTGTGAGCTAGCAGCCACAATTTTCTTCTGAGACCAAAGGGGTTGTTAGGTGTGAATTCTCGACCAAGGGTGGTCCAGCAGACCTGCTCAGTATTCGCCCAGGTGCAAAATCCATCAAGAGGATGCATTGTCATTATTTTTAATCACATAACACACCCAGGTGTAGCAGCAACCCAGCTTTGTAATATCACCCTGGTTTTGATAAATATGTACCATTCCTTGATAACGCTTCCAAATCCTTTAATATCCTGCAGCTCAGTCCCTGATGTCTGGCTGTAACAAAAGGTGTGAAGGGAGACCATATGTCAATAAACTCTCCCCGTCTACCACAACTCACCGCATAATCAGCTCCACGGTAAAATGCATGGTAAGTCAGTTATGCGCTGGCGGGGAGGGCAAGGGGCCCCTTTCAGGTTTGTCTTCTGATGAAGTTGACCAAAATGACTTCTTATTTCAGCCTATTAGGAGAGTGAGAGTTGCCCCCCCTCCCTCGCCATTTTTCTTTTCTTTTCCCTTTTTGTCCCTTTCCCCTTGGAGGGACAGCCTGCTCTGCTATTCTGAAAGGGTTGTCTGTTTTATGCTGCGCTCTCCACTCCATTAAATCACCTTTCCTCACATTAAATACAGGTCTTCAGGGTGGTCAGAGAGTTTTGCTGTGAGGGATAATGATATAATGAGGATGACATGCATGAAAAATCATTTTTCAGCTCAATCCCAGGCAGACCACGGGGAAGCATGAAATGGGAAGGGGGAGAGATCTACCTCACTTTAGACAAGAGCCAGGCTTCTGAGGGAGCCAGTCTCGACCTGGAAGGCTGCTGAAGGCTTCTTTACCTCACTCACTCATTCACTCATTCATTCAACCAGCTTGCTACTTACTTATTAAATGCCACACCTTGGGGCTCTCTCACTGAACAAAAGAGACAAAAATCCCCCTTCTGTCAAGAAGCTTCCATAAACAGAGGCATTCAAACACTTCCTAGAGAATGTGTTTAAAGTCCAATTTACACAAAAGCAGAAGAAGAGACTGATGCGAGGGGTTTCACACACACACACATGTTCATATATGACTCCCATTGCAGCGACAAAGTGTAGGACTCTTCCAGGAGACACTATTCATTGGAGTTAAATTGCTCCCCCCAACCCCCTGAGCTCTCTCTCTCTCTCTTTTTTCTTTCTTTCTGAGAGCAATTGCCCTTGGAAGGGATTAGCTGTTATCACTCTCTAGCACCTTAGTGTGAACTTATTTATTGGCTCCTTTTCCTGCCTAGATAGGAGGGGCCTCCAGGGCTGCTAAAAGCCAGAAAAATCCCAAAAAAGGCAGCAACAAGAGAGGCAGAGGACAATCGGGGCCAGTGTTTCTCATTTCAGTGGGGGGGGGGCATTTGTTAAAGATGCAGATTACACACACATACAGCACACACACACTTCCCTGCCACCCCACCCAATATGGCCCTACTAAATAAGGATCCTACCCCACCATCTGTCCGGGAGCCCCTGAACTGGCCCTTCCCATGAAACAAGCCAGGGCCATTGAAAGTGACTCTTTAGGCAAAAGACCAGTGACTTAGGTTTTCCAAACCGGGATAAAGACCATTTGTTAAGCACTTGCATATTAACCAAAAGGTTGATGCTTCAAACCCACCCACAGGTTCCTAGGAAAGCAGGCCTGGTGATCTGTTTCTGAAAGGGCACAGTCTTGAAAAGGATCCCTGGTAACATATTGTCCTGCTAGCCATAAGGTCAGTAGTTCAATACTACCAGCTGCTCTGAGAGAGAAAGCTGAAGCTTTCTACTGTACAGATGTATAGTCTCAGAAACCTACCAGGGCAAGTATACTCTGCTGCCATGAGTCAGAATTGACTCAATGGCAGCAAGTGAGTGGATGGGCAGGGATTGATTGGGCACCAACTAACACTAAGAACAACTATTTTGGGTGGCAGTGACATTCTTCTGCTTTATCTAGAATCTGAACTCTCAGCGTCATTAACAATGGAGGCAACAGACAAATAATTATAAACTACAGAAGGGTAAAGAAAAGCTAAAGAAGTTACTTCTGTTTGGGGTTTAGTTGTGTGCTTTTTTTAGCAGAAAATATGAACTATGAAGGAGCAGGGACTTGCTGGACTTAAATATGAACTGTAAGATCTCTATCCGGGCTAGAGTTACATCTCAGTTCTTGGCTCCGCATGAGAAAGAATTCACGCCAAAGCCTGGCTCGTGATCCAAGTGAGTTTAATGAAAGTTAAAAGAAGTTTCAGGTTTTACGCGCCACCCCTAGGATTCCTCCCCACCATGCAGCCTGGCAGAGACTGCTCGAGGTCACGCAAAGATCTCTCTCCTAAGTTTTCCTCCAAAAAAAGACCTGTCTCATGTTCTTTCTCAAGTTCTCTCCCCAGTTCCTGTCCCCAGTTTTTCCTTTCTCCCCCTCGCTCCTGCCTTTTCAAGGATTCCCGGGGAGAGGCATGGTGAATGACCCCAGGTCGATCCCATTGGCTGAATTGCAATCACCTGGCCCAGGTGGGCTGATCCAGGTTTAACGCCCATCCGTACCCACCAGCGGGAAAACCTAGGCTTTTGTTCTATGCTTGGTTCTCCTGGGCATGCGTCAATGGACATCTCATTCCTGCCTATCTGCCTAACAAAACCTATTTTTCAACCCCAAGTCTTTCTTGCCAAAAAATAATGTCCCATAATAGGAATGGCATGAGCAGGGCTTCTGTGTTGGATCAGATCAAGAAGATAGCTTTCATGCCCTGTACTAAGATCACAAAAGAATGTAATCCAGTGCCTTGTAGACAGTCTCGTGTACACAAAAGGTTTTCTAAGAGTCTCCAGAAGGCTGTGCTACAGCCTAAATAGGCTGAATTGCAGCCTAAAACAGAGAGGGACCCATTTCAAAGAGATGTGGGGACATGGCTTTCATAAAATTGAATGCATCATGTAATCCAGTGCAAGGGAAACCCAGTAACTTTGGGAAGGAACTGCATTGGCTTGGACTAAACAGCCAGAGATAGTGCTACATAAAAAGAAAGAAGATGATTGATAAAGCAACCCAGACATTATTGTGGAAAAGGAAAAGGGACTTAGAAGACAACCAAAAGCTACAAGGAACCTCTCTTAGGGAGAAGTCTTGTGGTTTCAACTTGTGTGCTCTGGGGGATATTTGGCAGTCACGTATTAAATTGTGCATTCAATTTAATCCCTTTAAGGGATTTTGTCACTGGGCCTACAGCCCAACTATCCTGACAAAAAAATCTATCTTGAAAATCACCCTGCTGTGAGGAAGCTAAAGGCAAGCACATGATACGATCACATGGAGGGAAATTGGGGAGCCAATGCAACAGCAAGAACCCAGGCCCTAGACCTATGAACCAAAGCAAACCCATCTTGCCGGGTCTCGCTGCTTGAGCTGGTTTGGCCAATGCCACGTGGAGTGGAGATGTGCTGCCCCAGCCAAACCTTCCTCAAATTACAAAATTATGAGCAAATAATACACCGAGTGGGATTGAAAGTCACTAAGCAGCAATAGGTAAGTAAAACATATGGGCCTACCATTACCTATCTGTAAAGAGTCTTTGGCAACTGGTTTATGGAAGACACAGGCCCTGATTACCTCCCATAACACGTATTCTTTATCATAGCCACGGACACTCATGGAAACATTAAAGTTGTGCTTGAGAGAGGAAAAGGTGAGTTAAGAACTGAGAAAGATGGTCATGTGGCCTGGATATTGCTCAAACACTCCATTCTCCTTGGTCTCTTGGAAGAAGGAGAGGGATGAGAACCCAAAGCTGTAAACATTGTGTGGATTAAAAACGTGTTAAGTTTGGCGTGAGGGCTGAAGGCCCAGGTTGGTAAAATTATTTCTGTGGGATTATCTAGAACCAGGGCTGCTCTGAGGCCCACACTGGAGAGAATGCCATGGTCATTACCCTTGTATGCTTTATTTTGGCTGAGTCCCTCCACCATCATGTGTCAGGGCTTACCCAGTGCCCCTTCTCAGCCCTGATACACGGTGTTGCCAAAAGGGCTCAGAGATGTTAAGCAATCTGATCAAGGTCATGGGGCTTAAGGTCAGGTACAGAGCCAGACACTGAAATGCAAGAAGACTGACTCCTATGCCCAGACCTGGGACAAATCTCTCTGACAGAGCTGGGTAGATGCCCCTAAACATCCGTCTTGTGTGTGTGTGTGTATTTGTGTGTGTGTGTATGTGTATATCCACATATATATGTTTGGTTTATTTGTCATCAACATAATTAGAGTATTTCTATCCAATTAAAAAATGAATTAAGCCAAGGTTGGTGGTTTACAATTTGCACAAGTGCCTTTATGAACTATCATGGTTTACTTTCTTTCATTGGGAGGCAGCTCCAAGCTTCAGACCTCTTCACTCCCCCGGTGAGGTGCTACATTCAGACCAGAGTCAGAGGAAAGGATTGACCAGAAAGAGTCAGTTCACTGAATGAGGTTCCTTTGAAAAGGAAGCCAAAATGGCCCTTAAACTCATGGCCATCAAGTCAATACTAGCTCTTAGTGAGGGACGCTGTTGAACAGGATCCTATGGTACAGGGTAGCTCTGTCCCTGTGACTCTCCAAGACTAACTCCATGGAAGCAGAAAGCACCAGGTTTCTGCCACAGGGCTGATGGTGGTATCAAATTACTGGCCTTTGGGATGTCAGCTCAACTTATAACCACTATGCCACAAGGGCACTTAGTCAATCTAACAGGTCTGGCAAAATGTAGAGCCAGACATTATATACTGAAAATGGCTCACCACCACCACCAAAGGCTGGCTTTCTGGTGGTGGTGGGGGGTAGGGGTAGGGTTAGGGTTAGGGTTAGGGTTAGGGTTAGGGTTAGGGTTAGGGTTAGGGTTAGGGTTAGGGTTAGGGTTAGGGTTAGGGTTAGGGTTAGGGTTAGGGTTAGGGTTAGGGTTAGGGTTAGGGTTAGGGTTAGGGTTAGGGTTAGGGTTAGGGTTAGGGTTAGGGTTAGGGTTAGGGTTAGGGTTAGGGTTAGGGTTAGGGTTAGGGTTAGGGTTAGGGTTAGGGTTAGGGTTAGGGTTCGATAAAATTGATGTGTGACTTGATAGGGCCACTAGTAAGCCAGCATATATAAAAGACTTACTCCCTCCCCCAACAGAATGGGTTCTTTTCTCCATGATTTCACGAAACATGGCATGACCAGGAAAGACAACAGGTCCAAATTCCTAAAGCCACCAAAGTGGAGGCCGTCCCTCTCCTCCCCTCCCCATCCCCGTCCTCTTTATCCCACTTTGCAGGACGACTCAGGATCGGGAGAGCTGGCTTAAGACCCATTGTGACCGCTGCCTGCCTATCAGTTCATGGGGGCAAAAGGAAGAGAAATACCACCTATTTTAAAGTCACCCCCCAACACGTGCACTAGGGCTGGCATGTCCTCTCCTCCCCCCAGAAGGATCACTGGTCAGCAGCATTCTCTGCTTAAGGCAAGCAGCCCAAACACCTGGGGAAACCCCAAGCGTCCCTCTTTGGGTCTATGTCCCATTTTTTCCCCAGGATTGCATAATTGGAATAAACAAAACCCCCTGTCTGAGAAACCACAAGGTCTGATTTCTTTGCTAGACTAGCTTTTCCACATGCATCAGCCCACCTCAGACAAGTGCCAGCCACTTCTGCAGGTGCTGTTCACAGCAGAGGAATGGGAGCCCTTCCAGAGAGAGGCCCAGAAAGCAGTCAATAGAACTGATGGTCAGCCAGCGGGCACTCCCCAGTGGAGAGAAACTCTTTTTACCACTCCACGAATAATGTGAGACCCAAACTCCCAGTAATGCCCCGAGGGCTTAGCTAGGTATCACCAGTCTCTCTTGCAGGGCCTCCGCGGGACAACTAGGAAACCTATGCATTTATCTAAGGTCAGTGAGAATTTTCAGGCGCCTACAAACGAACGTCTGCCTGCCTGCCTGCCTGCCTGCCTGCCTTTTTAGAGTGGCTGATGGAATCCTGCGTTCTTTGTACCCCCAAGGACCCAGAGGCCCCCGAGAACAAGAGGGAAATAAGTATTGCCTTTATTACTCAGCCCGCCTCAGACATGAAAAAGAAATGGGAAGCATTTGAAGGGAACAATCTTCGTGATTTGGTAGAAGTGTCTTATTGGGTGTATCACAACACAGATGACCCTACCACGACAGAGACAAAGAAATAGCTAAAATACTAGGAATTGCCATGAGACACAACAGAGACTCAGAAAAAGAGATCATGGCCCACTCACGGAGAGACTGACCTGTGGCACCACCAAGCCCTGAGGAAGGAAGGATCCAGGTGCCTACTACAGAAGAGACAGACATTGGAAAAAACATTGCATTGAAAACTCCAGGAGAGACGGACAAACCTCCACTAGAGAGGACAGGCCTCGTCCTCGCCTAGAAAAACCCAAGTGAGAGACAATAACGCTTGAGGAAGCTGAAGGAATGTCTCAGGACTCTGTTTCACTGGCCCCCAGGATCCCGTGCTAACTGTCCAAGTTGGGGGCCAGCCAGGAAATGTCTTGGAGGACACAGGGGCCATCTTCTCAGGTTCAAAAAAGAGAACGGACACATTGTCAAAGGAAAGATTGGAATTACTGTCAGCCTATGATTGCTTCCAAAGTACTCACACCAGAAGGTTTGCATGGAGATTGGGGGGCTTCCCAAGCCATCAAGGTAAAAAATGTCTCTCTGCCCTATGTCCCAGTTAGCCACATGGTTTTCATGGCACTGGCTCCCGGCTCGGCTGTTGAGCCAGTGAAACTCTTTTAGCAGGAGTTGAAGTGGCCATCAGCGGAAGGACAAAACCTCCACCGTGGGCTTCCCGTTTCAATACGAAGCCACCTATATCACCTCTTGGATATTAACATTGTCCTGGACTCTGAATCGCCACCCAGGATCTAGAATGCGCCTGACATGTCCACATGGTTTGATTCAGGTTCAGGTTAACCCCTCTCGATCACTTAGTGACATGGGACACTAGACCCTGGAATACCTTTACTTTCCAGATGAGAAAACTCACTCAAAAAGACATAGGTACTGACCCACAGGAACACAACTGGTTAAAAACAAAGCCACATTCCCAACCAGTGTCTGGAGCCAGAGCTCAGAGCCCCATATGCCTGTGCCGAGCTGAGCAGTCACCCTCTCCTGGACCCTCGAAAGATCTGAGCAGATCTTCCCCCCCCATTCTCCCCTCCCACGCCCAAATATGTTTTTTCATAGGACGGCACTGAATCTGCAGCTCTGGAAGCGGGACAGATCTGATAGAGAATACGGAGAAGACGAAGGGGGAGGAGGGAAGAGTGGAGCATATCCTGGCCCACCAGGCTTGAGGATGATGTTCCCACTCAGAGAAGACAGTCCACACAGAAGACCACATGGCCAGCCCAAGATGAGACACGACGTCCCTCAAAGACCCACAGCCCTAGAATAGACAACACTGGAGAGACAGTGCGGGAACGGATTCCGCCACACCGAGGCATAGCACTAAGGGCGTGCAGCAGAAGAGCAAGGAAGTGGAGCAACAAGGTCCCCAGGGAATGCCAAAGGAGGACTTTGGGGGCAGGACTTGGTGCCCGCACAGACTGGACTGGAAAACACTGCTAAGGGCCAACAAACAGTCCGTGAACTAACTACAAGCTTTCCTTTCTTGAGGAGTTGTGTTTTCTTTGATGGTCATTGGATTTTGGCTGTTTTCTTTCTTTTGGTGCTTGCTTTCGCTCTGTCTTTTGTTTGTGCATGTTATTACCTCTACTGTATGTCTAAAAAGAGATGCTGGATGCACAATCTTCAGGAGAGAAAAAGGGGACCAACACTTCGTGGGAGGGCCACAGGAAAGAGGGAGTTGGGGGGAAAGGGAGTGATGTCAAGAAACCCAGAGACAAGGGAACAACAAGTGGATGCAAATCCGTGGTGAGGGCGATGTAGGAATCCTGGTAGGGCGTGATCAAGGGTGAAGGAACCAAGAGGATTTACTGAAACCCAAATGAAAACTGAGCATGGCAGTGGGCACAAGAGGGAAATGAAAGGGAATAGCAGAGCGACCTAGGAAGCACGGGCCAGTTATAGAGGTCTAAAGAAAGGCACGCACAGATGTAAATATATTTATCTGTGAGCATGGGGAAATACACCTATGTCCATATCTTTATAGGTGTCCTATTAAGGTAGCAGATGGCCTTAGGGCCTCCACTCAAGGACTCTCTCATTGCAAGAATACCTTGTTCTATTACATTGGCATTCTATGATGCTCACCTTCCCGACACGTTCCCTGAAGTCTAAGCGGTTGCATAAGCAAATGTGGTCAAGAAAGCTGATGGTGCCCTGTTATCAAAAGATATGGCGTCTGCGGTCTTAAAGGCCTGAAGGGTAAGCAAGCGGCCATGTAGCTCAGAAACAACAGAGCCCACATGGAATAAGCATACCAGCCTGTGCGATCACGAGGTATCAAAGGGATCAGGCATCATCAGCACAAAAAAATCTCATTGCGAATGAGCAGGGAATGCTGGGTAGAGAGCCAAAGCCCATTTGCAGTACACTGGACATTCCCTTAAGTAAGGTCTTGGGGAAGAGACAAGCCTACACAGGGTACTAGACAGCAACGGTGAAACACAACTTTCCTCTAGCTCCTCAATGCTTCCTCTCCCCTCACTATCAAGATCCCAATTATAACTTTCAAATCTGACTAGACCAGAGAATGTACACTGGGACAGATAGGACCTAGAAACACAGGGAATTCAAGGTGGATGAGCCCTTTAGGACCAGTGTTATGAATGGGGATGCTGGGAGGGTGGAGGGAGGGTAGGCTGGCAGCAGGGAACCGATGACAAGGATCTATATAAAACCTCAAAAGAAAAGGGGGTGAAGGGGGACATCAGACAGTGCAAGATATGACAAAATAATAATTAGTAAATGATGAAGGATTTATGAGGAGGGGTAGTGAGAATGGGGGCGGGGGGAATGAGGAGCTGAGGCCAGGGGCTTGGGTGGAGAGAAGATATTTTGAGAATAATGAGGGCAATGAATGTACAAATGTGCCTTATATCAGTGATGTTTGCACGTATTGTGGTTATTGTTGTATGAGCCCCTATAAAGGAGAGAAAAAAAAGACCCTGGCAGAGGGCTGATGCTAGGATGATCTCAGGCTGGATTAGACCAGCAAAAGCAGGTGCTGCAGTCGCCTCACCCTGTATCTATTCTTATGTGAGGCATGAAGCTTAGGGTCCACAGCCCCGGCAGCTGGACAGTGAGAGAGGCGGGGCTCTGAGGTCATTCCACAGGGGGAATGGCCCTCCGGTTCCTGTAGGGCCCACCCACCTGCTGTCTGGGGCACCTCTTTCACGGAGCCCACACCAGGGGAGCTCTTCAACTCATGGGGGATTAGCAGGAAGCCTCTGCTCATGCACACACACCACCACCTAGCTGGAGGACCTCGGTGAACAAAGCCTGAGGCAGACAACAAGCCCACTAACTGATCCTGTGAGAGATATAATCAGGATCCAGAAACCGGCAACTGGGAGCAAGGGGCAGCATACCTGGGTCCCAGCCCCTCCCACTGCCCTCTGCAAGGGGTGACATTCCAAAGCACAGTGTTTTCCAAAAGCACTGTCAGGACTTTGGAATGGGCAGCTCATTTGTGGACATGGATACTATGTGATCCAGACATACTACCTCCTCTGATCCTGTCAGCCGAGACTAAAAACCCTTCCAAGCAGAAAGCCATGCATCTGAACAGTATCCACCAGCCACTCACGTCCACTCCTGCTGCCTCCAAAGAGCTTTCCTGGGTTGGTCAGATCTCTCTGGGGACAGATATCCCTCGGGCCTTGGTTCTGCGTGAGAAAGAATTCACGCCAAAGCCTGGTTTGTGATCCAAGTGAGGTTTAGGAGAGTTAGGGAGGTGTGGTGGGCAACCCTGGTCGATCCTAGTGGCTGAATTGAATATACTTGGCCTAGGTGGGTCGATGCAGGTGCAGCGCCCACCCAGGTGGACCTGCCCTTCCTGGCCGGAAACCTGGACCTCTGAGCATGCACAGTGTGCCACTCCTTCCTGGGCCACTAACTGGGCCCTCTGAGCATGTGTAATGGACACCCCAGTCCCTATGCTAGCTACCTAACATTTCCACCCTGAAGAGATGTGGACCCAAATCTTTGGGGTACTGGGCGACGACATCTCTAGCTACTTCCTGCTGGCAAAGGGGCGAAGTGGGGCTTTGGGTCCACACCCTTCCTGCTCTGCTGGGAGGGGTTGTCCATTCAGCGCTAGGATGGATAAGGTTGAAGTGGTCCAGGAGATGGTGGTCCTGGAGCTGGCACACTTGGATTAGGGGCTTTGGTAACTTGAGAACTTCTGGAAAAAACAACAAACGCACAAAAGGGTGAACAGTTTAACTGAGACAAGGCTAGGATTGTGAGGTGGGAGTGCCCTTGAAAGTAGGTGAGTATCACAGGAAATAAGTAAAAATCTTAGGATTATCAGGCGTGTGTGTTTGTTCATTCTAAGTACCGGCACGGGGGTAAAAGCATTCACAATTTCCCCTAGGGGGGTCCAGGGTTTGGGCACTACTGGGTGCAGTGGGATCACCGCTTCACTTATGATCCTAAGGCATTGGCCCCTCTGATAAGAACCATCCTTCTTTTTCACCCTATAACGCCTCACTTTTAAATTTTTGGGCAAAAAAATTTCGTTTTGATTCATTACTTTCATAGTTATCAATATATATACATTTATATTCATTTCATTAAATGTTAGGGAAAGGTCATGCTCGGCGTTATAGGGTTAAATTGTAATATTGGGATGCTACAGGCGGATTCAACAGGGATCAAAAGTAGAGTAACTGCCTGTGTCATTTTTAATTTTCTCGGGTTCCATTTGAGTAAAAGGCTTGTAAGTTACCCTGGGACCAAATGCCCCTGGTGCCTCTACTAGGGGTAGAATGTTCAGGGAGGGTTCAGGGCTGGGACAATAGTGACCTGAAGTCCAGGATCCCTTAGGGCAGGGTTCCTCAAATTGTTTACACAGGGGGCCAGTTCATTGTCTCTCCGACCGTTCGAGGGCCAGACTATGGTTTTCAAAAAACCTATGGACAAATTCCTATGCACACTGCACGAGTCGGCTGCTAAGCAGGACAGGCAGTGGCAGCAAAAACACCCCGAGTGTAGGATAAATGGCATGGCGCCACATGTGCCCCATGGACCACAGTTTGAGGACGCCTGCCTTAGGGGTTCCTGGGTGCACTGGGGATGAAGGTCTCCTACTGCTCCTCGAGAGGAGAAATGCTCTAAGTCCTGGCATCTCCGCCCACTTTCCCGGCACTCTACCGAACTGTTCCCGGTGAATCACGGTTGGAAGGGAAAGCGTACCATTCTCTGCCCACCATTCTCCTTTCTCAAAACGATACTGTGGCCAAATAGAGTTGCAAAGTGAATCTATCAGCTTTTGTTTGCCCAGGGTCTCTGTATCAACTCTATCCCAATTGGACACGATTCATGCAAGGGGGCAATTCTTGAGCATCAAGCTGCTAAGTCCCATCTAGAAAGCACAAAACAAGGAGGCGATTGACAGCTTGCTGCCTCCAGGTCAATAACCCCCACTTTGAGAGCGCACCCCTGGGTTGCCCTGAATCTCATGCCTCAGCCCGAGGGAAGGGGTCAAGGACTAGTCGCCGAGGGCGACCTTTAGGTCCAACCATTTTTCTGGACAACAGGCTAGGAGGACCATTGCTTGGGATGGCTCCAAGGCCCTCCAAGACGCCTGCTGGCGGGGCTGATGCTCAAATCTCTGAAGGGAAGGGACACGTGGCAGCTCAGGGAACCTTAAGGGAAATTGGAATTTCTGGCTGGAACATCATGGCAGAGGAGCTGTGTATTAAGTAAGAGCTGTCCCCAAAAGTGCCTGAAGCAGCATCACTGAAAGCCTAAAGGTAACAGTGACTCCGCCTAGGCTTCCGAACGCCATTGGCCTAAGCCTGGGCCACGGAAAACCAGCCTGTAAGAAGGAACAAACCAAATCTGGAAGAACACTAGCCCTATAACGCCTCAAGTTTTAAATTTAGGAAAATTTTTTTTTTGGTTTCTATTCTTTACTTTCATAGTTATCAATATATATGGCATTCAAAATATATTTTAAAAGCATAAAATTTTCAGTGTTTTTGAAATGTGACCAAATTGTCACATCTATAATTTGGGTACCAGATACGTTTTCATTAAGAATTATGACAATTTTGTGCTTGGCGTTATAGGGCTAGAGCAGCTTGTTTGAAAAACCAGGAGAAAGGCAAAGGGAATGGAGGGGATAAGGGAAACTTTTGGCTCCCGGGACCAGGCAGGGCTAACTCCCAGGCCTCTTCACCCAGCTCCCTAGGCAGCGCCCTTCCACATGTTTGGACTGGTGGGTGCCATCTTGGCCATGGTCACAGACCCTGTTACCTCTCGGCTACAATGGCGACTGTGTAGGATCTCTGGGAAAAGCTGAAACAGCTTTGACAAGAGTGAAGCCATTTGGGGCTGACAGAAGCCACCATGAAAAGAAAATAAAGTAGCTAGGAAGTGTAAATGAACTAGCTGATATTGGGGAGGTAGGCTGTGCAGACGTCGCCCAAGGGAATGTCATGAAGGAAATGGGTGTTCAGAAGGCTTGCGAGAACGACCAGAGCAGTTTTGGTTCAACTAAGAATGGCTAACCCTAATACCCCGCTTCTCACTCGCCTAGTCCTGAGGAAGTATCCATGTACCTACTATACAAAACAGTGACATTGGAAAAATCAGTGCCTTGAAAAGCCCAGGAGAGGCAGACGAGCCACCACTAGAGGGAACGGGCCTAGTCCTCGCCTAGAAAAATCGAAGCTACAGACAATAATGCTCGAAGCTGAATAAAGGTGTCCAGGCTCTGTTTCACTTGACCCCAAAGAGCCCATGCTCACTCTCCATGTAGGGAGCCAGCCAGTAAATTTCTAGGTGGACAAAGGGGTCACCTTCTTGGTTTCAGAAAAGACTACAGGTGCCTTGTCAAAAGGAAAGGCTTTCATTACAGGGGCCCCAGGGCAGACCCAAGCACACCCATGGACAACGGCCAGAATAACAGATTTAGCACAAGAGACAGTTAGTTACACACACTCTCCTTCCTGGTAATGCCTCAATGCCCCTTTCCCCTAATTGATCGTGACTTATTATGAAAAATGGCAGCCATAATTACTTTCTCATCTGCTACAACCACCTTAACCCTTGAACTTGAAAAGCCAAAAGTTTTGCTCACCGCTCCAATGTCAGAGTGATATGTGTTTTATCAAGGAGCAGAAGAGACCTGCTCAAAGGAACTTCTTGATAAATCGCTAAAAGATATTCCTTTTGTTTGGGCAGAGAACAACCTGCCAGACCTTTCTGAACTTCAGGTGCCTGGGGTCGTACAACTTCTGAGCTCAGCTACACCGGTGTGTCAAGCTAACCCTACTCCCTGGATAGCAAAAGTGGGTATTTCTGTTCCCATTTGCAGACTAAAGAGGACAGGCATTTGGGTCCTCTGCAAGTCCACATGGAATGCTCCCCTGCTGCCCATGCAGAAGCCGGGAACTGAGGACTTCCAACCGGTGCAGGATCTCAGAGAGGCAAATGAGAGGATAGAAACGGGCCACCCCACGTGCCAAACCCCGAGACCCTCCTGAGTACTATCCCGTCAAACTGAATTTGTTATACTGTTTTGGACTTAAAGGATGCTTTGTTCTCCATACCCGTGTCCCCTGCACATCAACCCAGTGAAGACTTACAGGGACACAAGGAGGAACACCCCCAAACCACCTTGCTCCAGTGTGCAGATGACCTCCTCCTGGCCTCCGAAACCCTGGAGGAATGCCAACGGGCTACCAAGGACCTGATAATAGTCCTTGGCCCATTGGGGTACAGGGTATCTGCAAGAAAGGCTCAACTGTGTGTCCATAAAGCTGTATACCTAGGCTACCAACTGGAGGAGGGAAAACGGACCTTGTCCCCCAGCCGCACTGAGGCGATCCTCAAAATCCCAGTCCCTGAGACTAAGAGGCAGTTGCAAGAGTTTCTAGGAGCTGTGGGGTACTGTCCATTGTGGAATTTGGGATTTGCAAAAACAACGAAACCCCTATATGCAAGTACTGGGGAAAGGAAAAAGAACTTAAATGGACTGAAGTAGAACAACAAGCGTTTGAATCCTTTAAAAAGTCGCTCATATGGGCAACCTCTCTTGCCCTACTAGACAGAGTAAAGCCCTTCCAATTGTCTATGTGAGGCCAGAGGCACAGCAAAAGAAGTGCTAACTGAGAACTTGCGGCCATGGAAGAGACCTGTGGCCTATCTTTCAAAGAAACTGGACTCTGTAGCTGCAGGATGGCTGAGCTGCATGCGAGCTGAGGCTGCCACGGCCATCCTAGTCATAGAAGCTAGGAAGCTTACACTGGGACAGGATATTGCTGTGGCAGGGGGACCTATGGTTGAACCACTCCTAACCAGTCCCCCGGACCGGTGGATCTCGAATGCCAGGACTATGCCACAAATCCCCAAGGTAGTGGCTGTGACCATGCCATCCCCAGTATTACAGCCACAACCTACATACTCAGAAAATGATCTAAAGATAAGCCAAGAGCTGGCCTGCCAAAAAGACTGGGAGCATCCAGGGTGGCTGCTCCATCCTGATGGAAGAAGATTCATGCCAGAAGCTCTGGGAGAGATCTGATTCAAGGACTACATGAAGGTATGCATTTGGGATCCTCTCTAAACTGTCTCAGTTGCTTCTCAGGCACTTTTACATACCCAGGCTTGGACACTGGGTGGCAGATGTCACCCACCGTTGATTGCACTGTGCTCGGGTAAACAACCCCAAAAAGAAAAGGAGCAACCCCAACCACGAGCTCGAGGTAGTAGTCCTGGAGAATTCTGGGAGGTGGACTTTATGTATATCAAACTTAGAAAGTATGGCTACCGATATTTGCTGGTGTTCGTAGACACCTGTTCTGGATGGGTGGAAGCCTTCCCAACAAAGAAGGAAACTGCTGCCACTGTGTGTAAATTATTAGTAACTAAAATTGTCCCTAGATTTGGCCTTCCCACCACCTTGGGGTCCAACAATGGCCCAACATTTATTGCTCAAATTACTAAAGTCTTAGCAATGCTTCTAAATATTAACTGGAAGCTCTTCAGGGCAAGTAGAAAAAATAAACAGAACCCTAAAGGAATTGTTCGTTAAGTTGCATTTAGGACCTTGCGAGAACTGGGTTGATCCTTACTTTATCTTTTGCCCTACTTCAAGTCCGATGCACTCCCTATGTGAAAAGCATGACCCCATTTGAATTTATGTTTGGCAGCCCTTCCCCAAATCCTCCCAAGATTGAAGGAAGTAGAAATAATGGAAGTCACTAATCGTTCCCTCATCGAGTGCCTGCAGGCTGTGCAACAGGTGAGAGACAAATCATCTGCTCTGACACCTTCATTTTGGGCCTAACCAAGGGAAAGGGAACAGGCAGCCAACAACGTGCAACCAGGAAACTGGACATGGGTAAAGAAGCACCAACCTGACACCTTAGAACCTAGGTGGACTGGCCCATACCAAGTGATTCTTACAACACACCAACTGCTGTTAAAATAGTGGGGAGGGGGCCGTGGATTCATCAGTCATAAGTAAAAAAAAACAACAACAAAAAAAAACCCAACCCTGAGCATATCCTGAAAAGATGGACACCCAGAAAGACGGAAAATCCCTCAAAATTAAGGCTTTACAGAACTTAATTGTTTTTCTCCGAGTATTGCTGACAGCACCCACTGTTTCCCCCAAGCACAAACACATCTGTGGACTGCTATTCTAACCTCCAGCAGACTCAGGTTTACACAGGCACCTCACGGCCCCTCATGGGGCAGAGCCTACCTAGAAGCTGCTGGAGAGAAAGTCACTCAGTGGGCTCCGGGATCCTGCCTTGAGGATCATGTTCCCACTCAGAGAAGACAGTCCACACAGAAGACCACATGGCCAGCCCAAGATGAGACACGACGTCCCTCAAAGACCCATAGCCCTAGAAGGGACAACACTGGAGAGACAGTGCGGGAACGGATCCCGACACACCGAGGCATAGCACTAAGGGCGTGCAGCAGAAGAGCAAGGAAGTGGAGCAACAAGGTCCCCAGGGAATGCCAAAGGAGGACTTTGGGGGCAGGACTTGGTGCCCGCACAGACTGGACTGGAAAACACTGCTAAGGGCCAACAAACAGTCCGTGAACTAACTACAAGCTTTCCTTTCTTGAGGAGTTGTGTTTTCTTTGATGGTCATTGGATTTTGGCTGTTTTCTTTCTTTTGGTGCTTGCTTTCGCTCTGTCTTTTGTTTGTGCATGTTATTACCTCTACTGTATGTCTAAAAAGAGATGCTGGATGCACAATCTGCAGGAGAGAAAAAGGGGACCAACACTTCGCGGGAGGGCCACGGGAAAGAGGGAGTTGGGGGGAAAGGGAGTGATGTCAAGAAACCCAGAGACAAGGGAACAACAAGTGGATGCAAATCCGTGGTGAGGGCGATGTAGGAATCCTGGTAGGGCGTGATCAAGGGTGAAGGAACCAAGAGGATTTACTGAAACCCAAATGAAAACTGAGCATGGCAGTGGGCACAAGAGGGAAATGAAAGGGAATAGCAGAGCGACCTAGGAAGCACGGGCCAGTTATAGAGGTCTAAAGAAAGGCACGCACAGATGTAAATATATTTATCTGTGAGCATGGGGAAATACACCTATGTCCATATCTTTATAGGTGTCCTATTAAGGTAGCAGATGGCCTTAGGGCCTCCACTCAAGGACTCTCTCATTGCAAGAATACCTTGTTCTATTACATTGGCATTCTATGATGCTCACCTTCCCGACACGTTCCCTGAAGTCTAAGCGGTTGCATAAGCAAATGTGGTCAAGAAAGCTGATGGTACCCTGCTATCAAAAGATATGGCGTCTGAGGTCTTAAAGGCCTGAAGGGTAAGCAAGCGGCCATGTAGCTCAGAAACAACAGAGCCCACATGGAATAAGCATACCAGCCTGTGCGATCACGAGGTATCAAAGGGATCAGGCATCATCAGCACAAAAAAATCTCATTGCGAATGAGCAGGGAATGCTGGGTAGAGAGCCAAAGCCCATTTGCAGTACACTGGACATTCCCTTAAGTAAGGTCTTGGGGAAGAGACAAGCCTACACAGGGTACTAGACAGCAACGGTGAAACACAACTTTCCTCTAGCTCCTCAATGCTTCCTCTCCCCTCACTATCAAGATCCCAATTATAACTTTCAAATCTGACTAGACCAGAGAATGTACACTGGGACAGATAGGACCTAGAAACACAGGGAATTCAAGGTGGATGAGCCCTTTAGGACCAGTGTTATGAATGGGGATGCTGGGAGGGTGGAGGGAGGGTAGGCTGGCAGCAGGGAACCGATGACAAGGATCTACATAAAACCTCAAAAGAAAAGGGGGTGAAGGGGGACATCAGACAGTGCAAGATATGACAAAATAATAATTAGTAAATGATGAAGGATTTATGAGGAGGGGTAGTGAGAATGGGGGCGGGGGGAATGAGGAGCTGAGGCCAGGGGCTTGGGTGGAGAGAAGATATTTTGAGAATAATGAGGGCAATGAATGTACAAATGTGCCTTATATCAGTGATGTTTGCACGTATTGTGGTTATTGTTGTATGAGCCCCTATAAAAGGAGAGAAAAAAAGGACCCTGGCAGAGGGCTGATGCTAGGATGATCTCAGGCTGGATTAGACCAGCAAAAGCAGGTGCTGCAGTCGCCTCACCCTGTGTCTATTCCTATGTGAGGCATGAAGCTTAGGGTCCACAGCCCCGGCAGCTGGACAGTGAGAGAGGCGGGGCTCTGAGGTCATTCCACAGGGGGAATGGCCCTCCGGTTCCTGTAGGGCCCACCCTCCTGGGTAGTCCTGCTGTCTGGGGCACCTCTTTCACGGAGCCCACACCAGGGGAGCTCTTCAACTCATGGGGGATTAGCAGGAAGCCTCTGCTCATGCACACACACCACCACCTAGCTGGAGGACCTCGGTGAACAAAGCCTGAGGCAGACAACAAGCCCACTAACTGATCCTGTGAGAGATATAATCAGGATCCAGAAACCGGCAACTGGGAGCAAGGGGCAGCATACCTGGGTCCCAGCCCCTCCCACTGCCCTCTGCAAGGGGTGACATTCCAAAGCACAGTGTTTTCCAAAAGCACTGTCAGGACTTTGGAATGGGCAGCTCATTTGTGGACATGGATACTATGTGATCCAGACATACTACCTCCTCTGATCCTGTCAGCCGAGACTAAAAACCCTTCCAAGCAGAAAGCCATGCATCTGAACAGTATCCACCAGCCACTCACGTCCACTCCTGCTGCCTCCAAAGAGCTTTCCTGGGTTGGTCAGATCTCTCTGGGGACAGATATCCCTCGGGCCTTGGTTCTGCGTGAGAAAGAATTCACGCCAAAGCCTGGTTTGTGATCCAAGTGAGGTTTAGGAGAGTTAGGGAGGTGTGGTGGGCAACCCTGGTCGATCCTAGTGGCTGAATTGAATATACTTGGCCTAGGTGGGTCGATGCAGGTGCAGCGCCCACCCAGGTGGACCTGCCCTTCCTGGCCGGAAACCTGGACCTCTGAGCACGCACAGTGTGCCACTCCTTCCTGGGCCACTAACTGGGCCCTCTGAGCATGTGTAATGGACACCCCAGTCCCTATGCTAGCTACCTAACATTTCCACCCTGAAGAGATGTGGACCCAAATCTTTGGGGTACTGGGCGACGACATCTCTAGCTACTTCCTGCTGGCAAAGGGGCGAAGTGGGGCTTTGGGTCCACACCCTTCCTGCTCTGCTGGGAGGGGTTGTCCATTCAGCGCTAGGATGGATAAGGTTGAAGTGGTCCAGGAGATGGTGGTCCTGGAGCTGGCACACTTGGATTAGGGGCTTTGGTAACTTGAGAACTTCTGGAAAAAACAACAAACGCACAAAAGGGTGAACAGTTTAACTGAGACAAGGCTAGGATTGTGAGGTGGGAGTGCCCTTGAAAGTAGGTGAGTATCACAGGAAATAAGTAAAAATCTTAGGATTATCAGGCGTGTGTGTTTGTTCATTCTAAGTACCGGCACGGGGGTAAAAGCATTCACAATTTCCCCTAGGGGGGTCCAGGGTTTGGGCACTACTGGGTGCAGTGGGATCACCGCTTCACTTATGATCCTAAGGCATTGGCCCCTCTGATAAGAACCATCCTTCTTTTTCACCCTATAACGCCTCACTTTTAAATTTTTGGGCAAAAAAATTTCGTTTTGATTCATTACTTTCATAGTTATCAATATATATACATTTATATTCATTTCATTAAATGTTAGGGAAAGGTCATGCTCGGCGTTATAGGGTTAAATTGTAATATTGGGATGCTACAGGCGGATTCAACAGGGATCAAAAGTAGAGTAACTGCCTGTGTCATTTTTAATTTTCTCGGGTTCCATTTGAGTAAAAGGCTTGTAAGTTACCCTGGGACCAAATGCCCCTGGTGCCTCTACTAGGGGTAGAATGTTCAGGGAGGGTTCAGGGCTGGGACAATAGTGACCTGAAGTCCAGGATCCCTTAGGGCAGGGTTCCTCAAATTGTTTACACAGGGGGCCAGTTCATTGTCTCTCCGACCGTTGGAGGGCCAGACTATGGTTTTCAAAAAACCTATGGACAAATTCCTATGCACACTGCACGAGTCGGCTGCTAAGCAGGACAGGCAGTGGCAGCAAAAACACCCCGAGTGTGGGATAAATGGCATGGCGCCACATGTGCCCCATGGACCACAGTTTGAGGACGCCTGCCTTAGGGGTTCCTGGGTGCACTGGGGATGAAGGTCTCCTACTGCTCCTCGAGAGGAGAAATGCTCTAAGTCCTGGCATCTCCGCCCACTTTCCCGGCACTCTACCGAACTGTTCCCGGTGAATCACGGTTGGAAGGGAAAGCGTACCATTCTCTGCCCACCATTCTCCTTTCTCAAAACGATACTGTGGCCAAATAGAGTTGCAAAGTGAATCTATCAGCTTTTGTTTGCCCAGGGTCTCTGTATCAACTCTATCCCAATTGGACACGATTCATGCAAGGGGGCAATTCTTGAGCATCAAGCTGCTAAGTCCCATCTAGAAAGCACAAAACAAGGAGGCGATTGACAGCTTGCTGCCTCCAGGTCAATAACCCCCACTTTGAGAGCGCACCCCTGGATTGCCCTGAATCTCATGCCTCAGCCCGAGGGAAGGGGTCAAGGACTAGTCGCCGAGGGCGACCTTTAGGTCCAACCATTTTTCTGGACAACAGGCTAGGAGGACCATTGCTTGGGATGGCTCCAAGGCCCTCCAAGACGCCTGCTGGCGGGGCTGATGCTCAAATCTCTGAAGGGAAGGGACACGTGGCAGCTCAGGGAACCTTAAGGGAAATTGGAATTTCTGGCTGGAACATCATGGCAGAGGAGCTGTGTATTAAGTAAGAGCTGTCCCCAAAAGTGCCTGAAGCAGCATCACTGAAAGCCTAAAGGTAACAGTGACTCCGCCTAGGCTTCCGAACGCCATTGGCCTAAGCCTGGGCCACGGAAAACCAGCCTGTAAGAAGGAACAAACCAAATCTGGAAGAACACTAGCCCTATAACGCCTCAAGTTTTAAATTTAGGAAAATTTTTTTTTTGGTTTCTATTCTTTACTTTCATAGTTATCAATATATATGGCATTCAAAATATATTTTAAAAGCATAAAATTTTCAGTGTTTTTGAAATGTGACCAAATTGTCACATCTATAATTTGGGTACCAGATACGTTTTCATTAAGAATTATGACAATTTTGTGCTTGGCGTTATAGGGCTAGAGCAGCTTGTTTGAAAAACCAGGAGAAAGGCAAAGGGAATGGAGGGGATAAGGGAAACTTTTGGCTCCCGGGACCAGGCAGGGCTAACTCCCAGGCCTCTTCACCCAGCTCCCTAGGCAGCGCCCTTCCACATGTTTGGACTGGTGGGTGCCATCTTGGCCATGGTCACAGACCCTGTTACCTCTCGGCTACAATGGCGACTGTGTAGGATCTCTGGGAAAAGCTGAAACAGCTTTGACAAGAGTGAAGCCATTTGGGGCTGACAGAAGCCACCATGAAAAGAAAATAAAGTAGCTAGGAAGTGTAAATGAACTAGCTGATATTGGGGAGGTAGGCTGTGCAGACGTCGCCCAAGGGAATGTCATGAAGGAAATGGGTGTTCAGAAGGCTTGCGAGAACGACCAGAGCAGTTTTGGTTCAACTAAGAATGGCTAACCCTAATACCCCGCTTCTCACTCGCCTAGTCCTGAGGAAGTATCCATGTACCTACTATACAAAACAGTGACATTGGAAAAATCAGTGCCTTGAAAAGCCCAGGAGAGGCAGACGAGCCACCACTAGAGGGAACGGGCCTAGTCCTCGCCTAGAAAAATCGAAGCTACAGACAATAATGCTCGAAGCTGAATAAAGGTGTCCAGGCTCTGTTTCACTTGACCCCAAAGAGCCCATGCTCACTCTCCATGTAGGGAGCCAGCCAGTAAATTTCTAGGTGGACAAAGGGGTCACCTTCTTGGTTTCAGAAAAGACTACAGGTGCCTTGTCAAAAGGAAAGGCTTTCATTACAGGGGCCCCAGGGCAGACCCAAGCACACCCATGGACAACGGCCAGAATAACAGATTTAGCACAAGAGACAGTTAGTTACACACACTCTCCTTCCTGGTAATGCCTCAATGCCCCTTTCCCCTAATTGATCGTGACTTATTATGAAAAATGGCAGCCATAATTACTTTCTCATCTGCTACAACCACCTTAACCCTTGAACTTGAAAAGCCAAAAGTTTTGCTCACCGCTCCAATGTCAGAGTGATATGTGTTTTATCAAGGAGCAGAAGAGACCTGCTCAAAGGAACTTCTTGATAAATCGCTAAAAGATATTCCTTTTGTTTGGGCAGAGAACAACCTGCCAGACCTTTCTGAACTTCAGGTGCCTGGGGTCGTACAACTTCTGAGCTCAGCTACACCGGTGTGTCAAGCTAACCCTACTCCCTGGATAGCAAAAGTGGGTATTTCTGTTCCCATTTGCAGACTAAAGAGGACAGGCATTTGGGTCCTCTGCAAGTCCACATGGAATGCTCCCCTGCTGCCCATGCAGAAGCCGGGAACTGAGGACTTCCAACCGGTGCAGGATCTCAGAGAGGCAAATGAGAGGATAGAAACGGGCCACCCCACGTGCCAAACCCCGAGACCCTCCTGAGTACTATCCCGTCAAACTGAATTTGTTATACTGTTTTGGACTTAAAGGATGCTTTGTTCTCCATACCCGTGTCCCCTGCACATCAACCCAGTGAAGACTTACAGGGACACAAGGAGGAACACCCCCAAACCACCTTGCTCCAGTGTGCAGATGACCTCCTCCTGGCCTCCGAAACCCTGGAGGAATGCCAACGGGCTACCAAGGACCTGATAATAGTCCTTGGCCCATTGGGGTACAGGGTATCTGCAAGAAAGGCTCAACTGTGTGTCCATAAAGCTGTATACCTAGGCTACCAACTGGAGGAGGGAAAACGGACCTTGTCCCCCAGCCGCACTGAGGCGATCCTCAAAATCCCAGTCCCTGAGACTAAGAGGCAGTTGCAAGAGTTTCTAGGAGCTGTGGGGTACTGTCCATTGTGGAATTTGGGATTTGCAAAAACAACGAAACCCCTATATGCAAGTACTGGGGAAAGGAAAAAGAACTTAAATGGACTGAAGTAGAACAACAAGCGTTTGAATCCTTTAAAAAGTCGCTCATATGGGCAACCTCTCTTGCCCTACTAGACAGAGTAAAGCCCTTCCAATTGTCTATGTGAGGCCAGAGGCACAGCAAAAGAAGTGCTAACTGAGAACTTGCGGCCATGGAAGAGACCTGTGGCCTATCTTTCAAAGAAACTGGACTCTGTAGCTGCAGGATGGCTGAGCTGCATGCGAGCTGAGGCTGCCACGGCCATCCTAGTCATAGAAGCTAGGAAGCTTACACTGGGACAGGATATTGCTGTGGCAGGGGGACCTATGGTTGAACCACTCCTAACCAGTCCCCCGGACCGGTGGATCTCGAATGCCAGGACTATGCCACAAATCCCCAAGGTAGTGGCTGTGACCATGCCATCCCCAGTGTTACAGCCACAACCTACATACTCAGAAAATGATCTAAAGATAAGCCAAGAGCTGGCCTGCCAAAAAGACTGGGAGCATCCAGGGTGGCTGCTCCATCCTGATGGAAGAAGATTCATGCCAGAAGCTCTGGGAGAGATCTGATTCAAGGACTACATGAAGGTATGCATTTGGGATCCTCTCTAAACTGTCTCAGTTGCTTCTCAGGCACTTTTACATACCCAGGCTTGGACACTGGGTGGCAGATGTCACCCACCGTTGATTGCACTGTGCTCGGGTAAACAACCCCAAAAAGAAAAGGAGCAACCCCAACCACGAGCTCGAGGTAGTAGTCCTGGAGAATTCTGGGAGGTGGACTTTATGTATATCAAACTTAGAAAGTATGGCTACCGATATTTGCTGGTGTTCGTAGACACCTGTTCTGGATGGGTGGAAGCCTTCCCAACAAAGAAGGAAACTGCTGCCACTGTGTGTAAATTATTAGTAACTAAAATTGTCCCTAGATTTGGCCTTCCCACCACCTTGGGGTCCAACAATGGCCCAACATTTATTGCTCAAATTACTAAAGTCTTAGCAATGCTTCTAAATATTAACTGGAAGCTCTTCAGGGCAAGTAGAAAAAATAAACAGAACCCTAAAGGAATTGTTCGTTAAGTTGCATTTAGGACCTTGTGAGAACTGGGTTAATCCTTACTTTATCTTTTGCCCTACTTCAAGTCCGATGCACTCCCTATGTGAAAAGCATGACCCCATTTGAATTTATGTTTGGCAGCCCTTCCCCAAATCCTCCCAAGATTGAAGGAAGTAGAAATAATGGAAGTCACTAATCGTTCCCTCATCGAGTGCCTGCAGGCTGTGCAACAGGTGAGAGACAAATCATCTGCTCTGACACCTTCATTTTGGGCCTAACCAAGGGAAAGGGAACAGGCAGCCAACAACGTGCAACCAGGAAACTGGACATGGGTAAAGAAGCACCAACCTGACACCTTAGAACCTAGGTGGACTGGCCCATACCAAGTGATTCTTACAACACACCAACTGCTGTTAAAATAGTGGGGAGGGGGCCGTGGATTCATCAGTCATAAGTAAAAAAAAACAAAAAAAAAAACCAACCCTGAGCATATCCTGAAAAGATGGACACCCAGAAAGACGGAAAATCCCTCAAAATTAAGGCTTTACAGAACTTAATTGTTTTTCTCCGAGTATTGCTGACAGCACCCAGTGTTTCCCCCAAGCAGAAACACATCTGTGGACTGCTATTCTAACCTCCAGCAGTGAATATGTAACCTCTTATACTGGGTATGACCCCCTGTTTTCATTTTGATTTGTTTGATTTGCTAGGAAAGAATTGGCATTCTGGATCCTTTAAAGGTAAAGGGCACAATGGGACCTATACTGGAATCCCGTCCTATGGGTGCCGAATACCCTCTATAGAAAGAAGGCTCCAAACAAACCATGTCTATATATGCCCGGCTCATGGACTCCCTAACTGCCAAGGGGAGGGACATTATCATTGTGCAGCTTGGGGTTGTGAAACTATCATTTTCAGGGTGGAAACTTGTTAAAGATGACCCTATTATTTTTACAAGAATGAGACTCACGTTGGAAGGGTTTGATCCCACTACGTGTATGGTTTCCAAATGTAACCCAATAAGAATTGGATTCAAGCGTTATTGGGTTCCCTGGGAAAACATGGGGAATTCAACATTATGTAAATGATAGAGATCCCGGGAAAACCTTTTCTATCCAGCAAAGTAAAATATGGCAACCTGCCATCCGTACAAAGGCCCAAACCTCGGGATAAATCCTGAAGAGCCACAGCTGGTGTCATTAAGATTCCTTTGCCGCACCCTCCAGACTCTCCAGTAACTTTCCCGTTCACTGCCAGCCCAACTCACAGGGCCCTTCTCATTCAGGAGCCACCTCAAGGTTCTGTGTTTGATTCTCGGGATGCTGTATTCCAATTTATGAACTCAGATCCTCACCTCACAGCTGATTGTTGGCTTTGTCTGAACCCTGCTTCCCCTTACTATGTAGGCACAGGTACAAATAGCACTATTGGTACAGAGTGTAATCCAATTAGAAATGTTAGTAAAAAGGATTACACAAAGCGGCAGTCTATAGGTGATGTTAGTATGGACTCAAGTCTAAGCTCACTTTAAAAGATTTGCAAGGGCAAGGACTGTGTTTTTATTCATCTAAGTATCCCTTTAATATATCAAGATATCGAGATTTTTGCCTTCAAGCTGTTCCCATTGAACCAAATGTTGATCCTAATTTGTTATCTGCTCCAATGAGTACTTGCTTTACTTGTTCCACAGGACGAACACCCTGTCTCTTTTCCCCAGTATTAGTAGCAGACCCGGGTATTTGTGTACTAGTGCATGTTAGTCCTCAAGGGTACCTGTGTTCTGGTGAAGGAGGTGTAGGGATAACTTTGGAATTTCCGGATGAGTTCAAAGAGCCCCAGTATTGGTCCCACTGGTAACAGGGCTTGGGATTATGGGATTAGCTGCAGTCGGGTCAGTTGCTTTAATACAAGGAAACTTAAACTATCAGATTCTTAGTCAGCAAATTGCTTTAGATCTACAGGGATTAAAAAAAAAACCTGTCTCCCATTTAGAAAGATCCCTAGACTCCCTTGTGGCAGTTGTGTTGCAAACCCGCCGAGGGCTTGACTTGCTCTTTTGGAAACAAGGAATGCTGTGCACAGCATTGGGAGAAACTAATTCTATGCAAAGCATTCGGGAATCAATAAAGATAGATGAGCCCTGGTTAGGAAAGGATTAGAACAAAGAGTCAAGAAAAGAAATGGAGGAACCAATTGGTTTGAAAAGCTACTTAATTGGTCAGCCTGGCTAACTACCCTATGAACGGCCCTAGCCGGCCCCTAATCCTCCTCCTGCTAAGCCTCACATTTGGCCCAGTAATAACCAATAAGCTAGTGGCATTCCTTACACAGAAAGTACAAGCCACAAAACTCTTAGTGCTGAGCCCACCATACACTGGGCTGGCTACCGAAGATTCAATGATTTGAACTTGGCTAAGAACAGGAGAGAATATAGCAGCTCTGGGCAAAGCTTAAATAGCCTTGACAAGAGAAGTCATTTTGAGCTTTCAGAAGCCATTATGAATGGTAAATAAACTAGCTATGAACTGCCAATGAACTAGCTGATACTGGGGAGTTAGGCTGTGCAGACGTAGCCCAAGGGAACGTACAGAAGGAAATGGATGTTCAGAAGGCTTGCGAGAAGGACCAGAGCAGTTTTGGTTCAACTAAGAATGGCTAACCACAATACCCCGCTCCTGAGCTCTGCCTGCTTGCACACCTGCACATTGCAAAAGTATAAAAACCTTTGGAAAATTAGACTGGGGGGCCGCTCAGTCTCCCCTCAAGAGAGCTGATGGTCTGGTCCCTGCGCAGGAAATGAAACTTGTTCTGCTGAACTTTCCGGCAGTCTGGGCGGTTTGCTGTCTGGGAATGGAGTGTAGCTACAACAGACACAGGTGGTGCCATTCTGCCTGAGAGTGGAGTCACGTGGCTGGGAAAATGGAGGCCGCAGGTTGCGGCCTAGCCGAAAGCCAGCCTGGAGCCGGCCACCCAGCCAGAGTCCTGCCCAAACCAACAGGGGTGGACGCAGGCGCCCCCAGGCCTGCTGCTTGCCGGAGCCGCGGCACAACACTGTGTCCCAGTCTTGGCACAACAGACTCCATTTTGAGTCCTGCACCTCCATCTTAGCTCTCAAGGCTGAACCCTAACCGACCTCCCCTCCCCTGCTCAACCCCAAATTCCTGGAACCAGCTCGTCCCAAAGCCAGAATGTTTTCTGAAGATAATGGTCACTCCATCCTTCCTTGACATATAGATAAGATTAACGACCTTCTCCCTTCTGAAGCACCTGTGTGTGCAGAACCTCACCAGCTATGATCCTCCCCAGCTGTGCCTGCCAACAGTGGGCATAAAAACGCCGCCAGGATTCTTTCCCCCGGCGCAGCTTCAATAGCTCAATATCCTGAGTTGCTGAACCCGCCCGCAAACTTCTCAATAAAGCCTGCTTCTAAAACTTCGTTAATTGGGTCTTTCATTCTGTTTTCACATCCAAATAGACCTTGTGTTTTGGTGCCAAAAACCCGGGATAGGTGTGCGGCTCCCCACTTCTTTTGGGGTCCCCTAAGAGCCACCCAAATCTCCAGGACCTTTAGGCACGGCGCTTGCCTACGTTCAAAATCAGTCTATGGCTGCCCTGATGAGTCTCTCCCTCTCACTCAGACCTTGTGAAAGAAAATACTTGTTTTTCTCTCCCAAGTTGCCTGGCCCCAGTCCCAGCTTAACAACCACGCACATTGGCTTCCAACGGGCATTTTTGATTTCAACGTTCTACAGGACCTGGACAATTTCTGCAGGAGGACTGGTAAGGATTCTGAAGTCCCCTATGTGCAGGCTTTTTGGGACTTGCGTTCCCGCCCTGACCTCTGTAGCCATTGTTCCGCCCGCCAAATACGGTTAGCTCTATCTCCTCAGCAGAAAGAACCTGCCATTCAAACCCCAGAAGATCCAGCCAAGCTCCTCAGTGCGCCTCTTCCGCTGCTCTATCAGTCTACCCCGCCCGCTGCGCCATCCCATCGCTCTCTCCTGTCCTCACCGCTTGCCTTTCATACCCGCTTCCACAATCCTCCAGCTGCCCTTTGTCCATTAAGAGAGGTTGCAGGTGTATAGGGACTCATTCAAGTCCACGTCCCTTTTTCCTTAAAGGACCTGTCGCAGATAGAGACCCGCCTGGGCTCTTTCTCAGCAGAGCCCTCTAAGTTTATTAAAGAATTTACCTACATTTCCCAAACGTATGATTTAACCTGGCATGGCATCCAAATGATCCTTGCTTCTACCCTTACTGCCGAGGAACGTACACAGAAAAAAACCACGCTATCGACCCTAATGTCCCCTTGGGGGCGCATGCCATCCCAATAGAGGACCCCAGTTGGAGTTACCAGCCCGGCCGGGCGTCTGATCTTCCTTATAGAAACCTCATGCTCAGGTACCTCATTAGAGGTCTGGAAACAGTCTCCAACAAGGTTGTCAACTATGAAAAACTGAGAGAAGTTACTGCTCTTTTTCTTAACCGCCTCCAGGAGGCACTCACAAAGTACACTCGTTTAGACCCAGGGTCTAAAAAGTGGGGCCTCTATTTTGGCCTCTCACTTCACCTTCCAGTCAGCCCCTGACATCAGAAAGAAAAGCTAAAGAAGGCTGAGGAGGGCCCTGAAACCCCTATGCAGGATCTGGTAAAAATGGCATTTAAAGTTTTCAACGCTTGGGAGGAGCCAGCTGAGGCCACTTGCCAGGTGAGGGTCCAACAGATGGTTAGCCTCCATTCCCAAGCCCTGGTAGCAGCCCTAAGGCCGGCAGGCAATCCCATCCATCGCCACGCTCCCCAGGGGAGCCGGCACCTACCGCCAGGAGCCTGCTTCAAATGTGGCCGGGTCGGCCACTGGGCAAAAGTTTGCCCCAATCCCAAGCCTCCTACCAAGCCTTGCCCGCAGTGCAAACAGCCAGGCCACTGGAAGTCGAACTGCCCGACCCTGGCTCTGCCACCGGCTCTGCAAAGCCGAGGTGCCGAGATCCTGGAAACTCCAGACACATAGCTGCAAGGTATGGAGCTGCTGGGGTTCATGGACTGAAGAGGCCCTGGCTCCTCGACTCCGGTAACCCTCGCCGAGCCCAGGGTTGTGCTCCAGGTAGCGGACTACCTTCTCCATTTCGCCCTCTCACTCAGGCCCTACTTCCCCTTCCCTCCCACTCTGCAGATCCTGTTACTGACTTAGCCCAACAACTTTCCCGCTCCTAGCTCAGTATGCTTTTTACCTCCCACTTACACTCCAACTTACACTGAACAGGAAAACACCCAGTATTGCTCTCTTCCTCAACAAAAATGGTGGGTACACAAATAGAACTTACTCATTCTCCCAAAGTTACAACAGGAAACAATCATCACCAATATTCACAATTCTCCACACATCGGGCCAAAAGCTCTCTACACGTTTCTAACCCCATATTTCACCCCACTGGACTATGGAGTACTATCAACACAGTACATGCAAAATGCAACATCGGTGCCCTCTCCAATAGCCAGAAAGCTCAACACCCTCATAAACAGCTCCACCAGATGTAAGGGCACCTACTGGGACAGGACTGGCAGATAAACGTTACCCACATGCCAAAGCATAAGCGGTTTAAGTATCTCCTCACTATGGTGAACACATTTTCAGGATGGATCAAAGTCTTTCCCACCTCCTCTGAGAGTGCAAGCATAGTCGCCACTCACCTTCTTCAAGACTTCATTACTCGTTTTGGCCAGCCTGCTTCAATTCAGTCGGACAATGGTCCAGACTTCATATCTATGGTGCAGCAGGCAGTTTGCGCCTCACTGGGCATCTGCTGGAAACTCCACGCAGCCTACACCCCCAGTCTTCTGGTAAGGTTGAACGAGCTAACAGTCTCATAAAACAACAGCTCACCAAACTCTCCCTAGAACTGCAACTTTCTTGGCCTCAACTATTACCCTTTGCTCTTATACTCGCCTTGGCGCAGCCCCTCAGGAGCCGTCCGGCCTCAGTCCTTTCAAAATACTCTACAGACAACCTTTCCTTTTCTCGCCTCTTCCTGCAACCGATTGTCCTCTGCTAGCTTTTTACCTTCCATACTTGTGCTTGCTCCACAACCTTCTTAGACAACACGCCAACTCTGCCATCCCTGAACCCTCTCTGACCTCTGCTGATCACCAAAAACCAGTGCATCCTGGAGATGCTGTGTTAATTAAATCCCTTGCACCCAAACCCTTAGCACCCCGGTGGAAAGGCCCTTACACTGTCCCTTACCACTCCCTCAGCAATCAAGGTTCTTAGACTAGATTCCTGGGTACATTTGTCCCGAGTCCAGATGGCAGTAAACTCTGACCATGGCTCCCAGTGGTCTGCTCAGTCTACTGGTCCTATGTCTCTCTGCCTCACTCACCTCACCAAGCCAGCCAGCTAAACGTAGTATAATTTCCCCTTTTGCCTGGCGATTTTACTTGACTGAAAACTATACCAATTACGCCTGCACTAAGTGTTATGATTATTTGCTGGCCACCGCTAACTGCCCACCCACAGGGGGCAGAGCACCCATATACTTAAATTTCACTGATTTTAAAACGCTTCCTGTATGACCAGAAGGCAACTACCCAATGTGCAAAAAAGTGAATGCAGAAAAATGTAGGGTGTCCTTGGTCTTCCTGCCAGATACATTACCTTTCCCTTCGTCCCCAGGGATGATTCTACTACCATCAATCTAAATACACTCTCACAATCCCAGACCCCTGGGATAGCCGGTGGACGTCTCCGGTTCCAGGAGCCTAGTGCACCACTCGCCAAGAGAAATTTCTGGACGCCAAACTGTATGTATGGAGGTCGCTACTCCAGGTCCAATCCACCATCCACCGTAATATTCAGATCCAAGACCTTCAACTCACTAACTAAATTTCTAAACCTTCTGAGTCTCCCTTCTCCTGGCTCACCCTGCTACAGCAGGGACTGGCCATCGCCACTTTGCTGGACTAGGCAACCTCTCCACCTGCTTCATGTGTGCGGCCCTAGAACGCCCTCCTCTGGTAGCAGTACCAGGTCCTGCCCTGTCATTTTCATCCAACGTAAAGACCACAAAAGCCATAACCATCCCCAACGTCACTCTGTACATCCAACCGGAAAACACTCAAGTGCCCTTTTGCTACTCCAATCCATCGACACAGACATGTAATGTCACTCAAATCCCCTCCAAACCACTTACAGGGCCAGAAAAAATTTTCTTTTGGTGCAACCATACACTCACTATGCATATAAACATCAATTCTACCTCTACCCATCACTCTGGTTCCGCAGCTCCCTATATACACTCCGGCTGAGTTCCAGGACAAATACATCCAAGTATACAGTCGTCAAACTAAAAGAGCAGTTTTTCTCCCGATAGCAGTGAGAATCTCCTTCGCCTCAGCAGCAATTGCAGTAGGACTCAGCGGCGGAGCCCTTGGACACTATCATCACAGCAGACAAGTTTACCGCATGCTTCCAGCTGGCAGTCGATGCCTCTGCCAAGTCTCTAGCCTCCCTGCAAAGACAAATAACCTCTGTTGCCCAAGTTGCCTTGCAGAACCACCGCGCTTTACCTGCCTCTTCCTCCAGGAGGAAGGCTGTTATTATATCAATAAACTGGGGATTGTGGAAACTAGAGTCCAGATCCTCAACAAGCTAAACCGAGAGCTGCAAAACAACAGATTCAGAACAGATGGATCTTCCTCCTGGTGGAACTCTTCTCTGTACTCCTTCCTAGCCCCCATACTAGGACCCATAATTTTAGTTATAATTTTGCTCTTAATTGCTCCTTGTCTCATCCAGCTCCGGCAAAGTCGACTCCGCGAAATTACCCGTATAGCAGTTCACCAGCAATACCAACCTCTCCACCCTGTGCTAGGCCGCAACTGTCAGTACTCTGCCTGAAAAGCCCCTCCCCTTGCTTTTTACCCACTACCCACAGGAAGCAGTTACAGAAATGGTTACATCCCTTTTCCCTATAGGGCACAGTCTAAAATGTCCGGTCTTGGCACAACAGACTCCATTTTGAGTCCTGCACCTCCATCTTAGCTCTCAAGGCTGACCCCTAACCGACCTCCCCTCCCCTGCTCAACCCCAAATTCCTGGAACCAGCTCGTCCCAAAGCCAGAATGTTTTCTGAAGATATGGTCACTCCACGCGTCCCTGACATATAGGTAAGATTAACAACCTTCTCCCTTCTGAAGCACCTGTGTGCGCAGATCCTCGCCAGCTTTGATCCTCCCCAGCTGTGCCTGCCAGCAGTGGGCATAAAAACGCTGCCAGGATTTTTTCCCCCTGCGCGGCTTCAATAGCTCAATACCCTGAGTTGCTGAACCCGCCCGCAAGCTTCTCAATAAGGCCTGCTTCTAAAACTTCGTTAATTGCATCTTTGATTCCGTTTTCACGTCCAAATAAACCTTATACACTGAGCCTCAAGAAGGCTTTGGGAGTCAAAATCCTCCCAGCCTCCAGGCAGCAGCCTCCCAGCCCCCTCACAAATGCAGCCCGGGAAGGCAGGCGAGTTCCCGGGAAAGCAGGCACGTCAAGTCCCGCACACCAGCAAGAAACGGCACAAAGACGGACACCAGCAAGAAACGGCGCAAAGACGGACACCAGCAAGAAACGGCGCAAAGACGGACACCAGCAAGAAACGGCGCAAAGACGGACACCGTGAATTCAACCCAACAAATCTCCCGAGGGTGGTGAGGTAAAAGGAGCCCAGAGGGGCCCCCAATCCGTGAGACCAACATGGGAGAGCCCACTCCTGGGGCCGGCTTACCTCATAGCTCCGAATCACACAGCTCCACTTCTTTTCGACCTCTCCGGGGACAGGTGTGCCTCGGTCCTTAGCTCCACGCGAAAAACAGCTCACGCCGAGGCCTGGTTTGGGATCCCCGTGAGTTTTATGAGCGGTTAGGGAGGCGTGGTCGATGACGTGGGTCGACCCCATTGGCTGAATTGTTGAATTGAATTCACCTGGCCTAGGTGAGCCAATGCAGGTACAGCGCCCACCCAGGCATAGCTCCCCCTCCTGGCTGGAAACCTGAACTTCTGAGCATGCAGTGAGCCACTGCTTCATGAGCCGGTAGCTTGAACCTCTGAGCATGTGTAATAGGCCTGCCAGTCCCTATGCTAGCTCCCTAACAGGTTTTCCAGCCAAAGGTCTGCCTTCTGGAGCTGTTCTACAGAAAGCACTTAGTTCCTGACCCCTACGCATTCGGGGTAATGGATGCCCTCGCTTCCGTGCTTGCTTCTATGTCATTCTGGAATGGTCCTTGTTTCACAGGTCGGCGAGGTCAGGAATTCTGGGCTGGTTGGCTACCAAGCACAAAATAAATAGCCAACAGATTGAAATCTCAACCCCTATATTGGTTTATTATCGACCACACAAACTTGTCTTCTGGAACTTCCCTCCTAAATTTCTGAACCCTTGAACTCCTTGACACATGTACTTGGAAAGCAAGGATTCCAAACTCTGATCACCATATCTGACTGCTCCCCCAGTCCCTCTGCACTGTCAACCAGCAAAGTCGGGCCTCTCCATTTCTCAGAAGCTGCAGATTGTTACGTGACATCACCCTGTGTTTAAATGTTAGTGATTATGCCGTTTAAAAAACAAATGTGTGAGCCAACTGGGGGCAAACAAGACTCGTTTGAAACACCAGCTCTGTCTCCTCTAAGGGCCCGTGTACAACTGCGACAACACAACAGTGGGTCCTGCTGGGTCTCCATTAGCATCAGGGAGGAAGGTTATTTATTACAGGGAATCCTACCTTTGTCCCTTGGTGTTAATTGCAGACTCACTGGGTGACGGATTCACTTTGTCAAACTCCGTTTGGTATTGCTCCATCCCTCCATTATTCTCCCTAATGACAAAAATAATTAACACATTCATATAAAAGCACAGGATGAGGATAGCTTTAATTTATGCATCTAGTTCAGGGTCATCCCTCTTATCAATATGTGACAATCTAATGAGGCTTAATTAAAAAGTAGCAGTGAAGCAATTTAGGAAACTGAGGGATTGTCACGAGTCCTGGTTGTGACAGCATGTTTTGTGCACCATGGAAGATAACAGATTTGTCTTCTGTGGTATCTCATATCCATCATCCCCAAACTACCTGCTCTTAGGGGTAGAGAGAGCGAGCTTGTCTTTGAAAAAAGTGCCTGGGTTTGGTAGCTGCTCACAGGATGGCAGGTGTAATGTATTATGAGAACTTAACAAGGCTCTGAGAAGATGGCTATTGGAAGGTCTGGCTGGAGGGCAAGGTCATGGCCCTGAAGGATTCAGGATCCAGAAGTCAAGTCAGAACTGGATGCCAGAGACTTTCTCAATCCAGCCCTCTTTGCCCCTCCCCTAAGGCCAATACATTTCTAAGGGTTATGGATTCTACTTCAGAATCTTTCTCAAACCCAGGGCCCTCTTCACCATTATTGTCTAGACCTGGTCACCTCTTGCCTTATAAATAAAAATATGGGTTTATTGTAAGTCTGGGTCTGTTAGGTTTCTCGGGTGGGAAATGTCTCGGTCCTTGGCTACACACTGGAAAGAAATTCACACCAAAGCCTGGTTGGTAATCCGAGTGGGTTTATATACATGAGAGAAGAAGGTTCCGGCGTTACACTAAACTGAACACGGGCACCCTTATGACACTGCACACTCAGCCCTGCTGAGTGGAAGGCAGAGAAGCAGCTGAAGGGAAGGGGCGGCGGTCTCCAGATTCCAGCCTTTTAAGGGTTTTCAGCTGGGAGGCGTCAATTAAGCTCTCCTGGCTTGGGCTTAGCCCGCATTGGCTTCCAACCTCCTGTAGGGGGCCCCCTAAGCATGGAGAGGAACAACCCCTTGTCTTGCTACCTAACCGGTCTACATTCCTGCATGGCTACTTTGAGATGGAACTAGCCTGAGGGGTTCACCAGGAGACACGGGCCCCAGTGTTCCCTGTGACCACCTTAAACCTTAAACTACTGTTGGAGTTTATATTACCTGTGTGGGTCTGTGGGCATGGGACGTTTCCATGCCAGAGACCTGAAATTACACAAATAGGCATCCAGAACAGAACTCATACAGGCTCTAATAAGATGCTCGGATGCTTCTCGCTAGGATGAGAATTTAACGAAGTGTGTGAGCAGTTCAGATCTTGTAAGGGAGAACAGGTCAGTAGGGTATCCAGAGAAGAGAGCAAAGGTCAGGGGAAAGGGAGGGGGCCCACAGACATCTGTGCTCTGTGTTTGGCCACAAGACAAGAAACCGGGTCTCCTTGCAAAAGAAAGCAGAACAGCAAGTCCCTCAGAACTACGACATATTTAAACATGACCTATACAACACTCGGCTCTAGGAGGCGCCTTGGAAAACCATAAAAGCCCTAAAAGAGGGGCAAGGAGGAAGCCCAAGTCTTTGATTTTCCCTGCTGTGCTTTCAGTGTTGAAATGTCTGTGCACGGAGCCTTTGAAATTTCAGAATCAGAGAGTGGATTCACAAGCCAAGCTCCTGCTTTATTCTTCAATGCATTTGGGCCCAGCTTCTCCTTGGTGAGACATGTAACAGAAATTCTGGACTTAGGAGCCACTTGGTCCTTGGACACTAGGAGATTTCAGTGGAATCTGAAACAGGGCTCTAACCACCAGCTGGACCGGCCTAGGAAGCCCAAGTATTCATTCTCCCAAACACCAACCTCCCGTTGCTCTTCATCTGCCTGCACCTTGTTCAGCTTTAGTTGTCCGTGGAAGCGTTTGGCACCCATCTGATGCTTCGGAACCCAGAAAGGAGGAAAGGTAAAACTGGGATTCAAATGAAACAGACTTAAGCAGGACCATAGCCAAGATGTGCCCAGGGCTCCTCGCAGCATTTGTCACCTTCATTTCCCTCTTCGGACTCAGACGTGGCAAGGTTCAGAAACAAGCTTTACCAGAAAGAACAGCTGTGAACCCAGCCTGCTTCCAAGTGAGAAAAAGCCCTTTACACATGAGTTCCTGAGGTCAGCCCAGCCCTGTGCGTCCCCACCCCTCCCAGAGTCCCTGGCTCTCTGGCGAAGCATTAAAGCAAGTGGAAGCAGAGATTTGCTCAGAATAAAAAAATCGTTTTTCACAATAGCACGGCACGTTCTGGATGGCAATCACGGCTGCACAAACCATATCCGTCCTCCAGCCATAATGTTGGCGCCTCAGTGACCATGCACATACATTGTGTGGCGAGACTCAGAGCCTATTCCATTTGTGGTCAATTGTTTCCTCCCTCTCCATACTTTGCACTTAGGAGACATGCTCTCTGGAGGTGGTTGAGGCTTGTCTTGTCACCAATAATCATCTCCTACACCTTCCTTTACAGTCACTAATTTGATGTGCTCACTCAAAGAAATGCCAATAATATGAGGTTTCAGAGGAGAGCTCCTAGAGCTCCCCCAGACAACAAGGAGGCCGAGTGTCACCGTCATTATCCTGAGCTGGGAGGGGGCACTAGTGTTCTGGAAGCTGGGGATCCGTCACTGCCTGCCCGCCGCACAGACAGAGCAGGTGCTGGTTATAATTGCTTCTAGACGTCCTGCCATGCTGAGTTGAAAGTCAAACCCGTAAACGCTGCCCGACTACAATAACACTGGAGTACACAGACATTTCTGCATCATTGCTGGGTGAAAATATACTGAGTGGAGTTGGATGAGATGGCAGCAAGTGCCTAAGGAGGGGATGCTGTGGGAATACCAACAAGAGACTGTCAGTCGCCGTTTCCTCCTCTCTTCTGCTTTTTCCCCCCTTTCTTTCAGGCCCAAAGGACATGACAAATATGTAAGGAAACAAATTTGTTCATTTTTAGAGGAGTCTCCCACCCCACCCCACCCCACCCCACCCCACCCCCATCCAACTCTGGCCTCCTTTGAGCAAGCCAGTAGAACTTTTTTTTTTTTTAACCTGGCTTCTACTATGGCAATTTCCGGAGTTGCTATGTGGCTGTGTTTAAAAGTCGCCTTTGGGATCCAGAGCACAATCCTTGTCACAAAGGCATTCTCCCAGTCCCAAATAGCAATGCGACCTCCTTTCAGAAGGTTGTTCTTGTTTCTGTAGACCCAGAAAGGAGTTCAAGCTGTTGATCTTGACCGTGGTTGTCAAGTCAGCCTCTCATGGGCACCTCATGGGAAGCGGAGCAAACTATGCCAGTCTGTGCTATCACCAGGGCTGGGAAGGGAAGCCAACCGTGGAGGGCCATAGGTCGATGTGTGGATGGAGATAATCAGGTCTTTCGTCCTTATTCTATTTCAGTCTGGAAACATCACTGAAGCCTGCTCAGTGTCATAGCAACACACAAACTTTCACTGACAGTCTGGGGCACATTGGCTGCAAATCGAACCCGGGTCTTCCCGGTGAAAGACGATGAGAGATCTACCACTGAAGCACCGTGACCCTCACCTCAAACCAGGGCAGTCATTTCCCACAGATCTACCAGAGTTCAAACCAGACCACAATGCGTGATGACTGAGATTGCCACCAGAATCTGATACTGATGCAGAAAAAAACCTAACTACCATTTTATTGACTCCCACTCATACCGGCCCAATAGGACAAAGAACTGCCCCTTTGGGGTTTTGAGACTTTAAATCCTTACAGTAGCGGTTCTCAACCTGTGGGTCGCGACCCCTCTGGGGATCAAATAACCCTTTCACAGGGGTCAACCAATTCATAACAATAGCAAAATTACAGTTATGAAGTAGCAATGAAAATAATTTTATGGTTGCAGGTGACCACAACATGAACTGTATTAAAGGGTGGTGGGGGCATTATGAAGGTTGAGAACCACTGCCTTACAGAAATAGACAATCTCATATTTCTCCCACGGACGGGCTAGTCAGTTCAAACCCCCGACCTTGCGATTAGCAGCTTAATGCACAGTCCACTACACCACCTGGGCTCCTAATGCTATAATAAGAGATACTATTGTTAGATCTCTCCTGGGAGAGATATACCTCAGGCCTTGGCTTCGCGCGAGAAAGAATTCAATTCGAAGCCTGGATTGTGATCCAAGTGGGTTTTTTGAGAGAAGAAGTTTCAGGTTTACACAGGCACCTCGGGGCCCCTCACGGGGCACAGCCTACCTAGAAGCTGCTAGAGAGAAAGTCACTCAGTGGGCTCCGGGATCCTGCCTTTTTTTCTTTTTAAAAAAATCGTTTTATTAGGGGCTCATACAACTCTTATCACAATCCATATATACATCAATTGTGTAAAGCACATTTGTACATTCATTGCCCTCATTATTCTCAAAACATTTGGTCTCCACTTAAGCCCCTGGCATCAAGTCCTCATTTTTCCCCTCCCTCCCCGCTCCCCCATCCCTCAAGAAACCTTGATAATTTGTGAGTGGTGATACTGAGAGGGTTGTGGGAGGGTGGATTGGAAAGAGGGAACTGATTACAAGTATCTACATGTGACCTCCTCTCTGGGGGACAGACAACAGAAAAGTGGGTGAAGGGAGACATCGGAGCGGTCAAGATCCTGCCTTTTCAATTCCTCCATAGGGAGGCATGGTTGACGGTCATGGTCAACCCCAATGGCTGGATTGAATTCACCTTGCCCAGATGGGCCAATCCAGGTGTAATGCCCACCTAGGTGTACCACCCCTTCCTGGCCGGAAGTTTGAACCTGAGCATATGTAATGGATGACCCAGTCCCTATGCTAAACCACCTAATAGTATTTGCAAGATGCCAAGCACCGTTCTAAGCTTTTTGTGTATAATAATTCAATTATTCCACTTAACAAGCCTATGTGTGGACTCTATTTGGCCTCCTTTTACAGATGAAAAATCAGTGGCACAGGATGATAAAGTCATGAGCCTAGGACCACACAGTGAGGAAGTGGGAAGGAGAGATTTGGACCCAGGCTGCAGAGCCCATGCCTTGGGTGCCTACAGCTGCCATGTAGGACACAGAAAAGCATGGAGCAGACTCGGCGTAAGACATTAGGGAGTTGGGAGGACTGTAGCATGGATGTATGTGCTATGACTTCATGAGAGTAGCTGCTACTCAGATCCAGAAGAGAATACAAGCCTTTTGCAAAAATTATTTTTGCCAAGAGAGGGTGGAAAACTGCATCTTGTGCGAAATCCCCCCAACCTGCACATGTGCATAGCTATTTCAGAAGGTTCCAAACAATGTGTGCTGTGCGGCAAACCAAACTGAGCTCAGGGGGAGCTGGTCTGTGGGTTATGTTAGCCAGAAAGTGAGCAGTTTGAACTCACCAGCCACCACTCCAAGGGAGAAAGAGGAGGCTTTCTGCTCCCATGGACTTACAGCCTTCGAAGAGGCAGGGAGCATTTCCATGCGTCCTATGATTAGGATCTCAGAGGGTGAGGGTGGAGTTGGTTGAGACCTGTCTTCAGGGCATTTCCCAGAAGGGCTTCCTGCAGTGGCTCTGCCTTCAGGAATGTCTGATGACCTTGAGGGCAGCAAAGTCCTAAACACACTCGGGCAGTGGTTCTCAACCTTCCTAATACAGGTCCTCTTGTTGTGGTGATGCCCCCCTCCCCCAACCATTAAATGATTTTCTTGCTACTTCATCACTGTAATTTTGCTACAGTTATGAATTGGGTGAGCCCTGTGAAAGGGTCATATGACTCCCAAAGGTGTCGCAACCCACAGGTTGAAAACCACTGCACTAAGTGTTCCCCTCCCAGACAGCCCTACCAGTGTCTGGTGTGCATAGTTCTGTGAGGTGAGAGAAATGGACTTAGTGTCTGCTTCTGGTGACAGTTGATGTGGGTGGGCTTTCTCCCTATGTCAAATCCCTCTCAAGCCATTTGTCACCACAACAGAGGGAGCCATGCACAAAAAAGCAAGAAGAGGATGCAGCACAGCAAAACAGCAAGCAGAACAAAGATTGAATAAGCACAATTCACTTCAATCATGAATCGGGTGCCCTTGAGATGTGAGGAAGACCCCAGTCTAGTGACATTAGATCAGGTTTAGGGATTGAGTGAAGCGACCCCTCTTGGCTCCCCTCAGCCCCTATTTTGCTTTCCCACTGACCCTGACCCTTGCATCGTGATTGGTCCTTATTCCAGCATGATGGTTGGTTTCATAACCACGGCATATGGGAATGTGTTAGTCGATAGGTTATACAGGCACAGCCTCTGGAATGGGTAAGTGAGGAGGCGATTTGGGCTCGCTCATGCAGACCTCTAGTTGTCCTTGACATGCCTGGTAGAATGGATCATGTGAAGTGATTTGAGATCGGCGTTGAGATCTGATAGGTCATGCAGACTTCTAGCTGTTCCTGGCAGTACCCTATTTTAAGGAAACAGAATGTTTGACGTTTAAGTCGTATTTGAGCTTAAATTTTGAGCAATAGGCTGTGGCTCACAGTGAGAGTCTATGTGGAGACCCTACATCCATTTTGAGGGGCCACAGATTCAGCCACCATTGAGTTCTTTCTTACTGCTGACTGGCAGTGGAAAGCTTGTCCCTCAGGCAGTGTGCTTGCATCCACTCCCCGGGCCACACTCAACGATATACGGTAGTGTGCACATCCCAATGAAGGTCCCGCTCATGCTCTCACAGGCCCTCCTGAAACTCCATGAATTGATCTGTCTTCAGTCACAATTTTGTGACAAAGTTGTTTGTTTTCTATGTCTTATTTAAGTTTTCAGGAGCCCAGGTGGTAATGCTGGATAGTGTTGGACTATTAAGAGCAAGGTTGCTGGTTCAAAGCCACTAGTCATTCCACAGGAGAAAGATGAGGTTATTGCTTCCTGTAAAGGTAGCAACTTCAGGATCCCTACACAGAGTCACTATGAGTCAGAGTCAGCAGGACAGAATGGGTGTCATTTTATTTAAGTCACTGTGGCTGTGGGTCCTTCCGACACCATTGTGGCCTCATGCGGATGCTCTCCTTCATCCAGAACAGCAGTTTGTGCCTTTTTCTTGTGTAAAACTTAGCAAAGGAGTTCATAATAAAATATAGTTGGATTGGGAGTCTTTTCCCCCTCAAAACAAAGTAAATACAAAAATAGAAACGAGACTATGGTGCTAATAACCAGTTGGAGAGTTGAGAGAGCTGAACTCTCAATCCTGATAGAAACCCATTGTGACTGAGCACCTGCTCAAGGTCATCCACAGCCTATGAGGTTGAGCCTATGTGTTGGGGAGTAATTGTGTACATAAAGTTAACCATTTCTCTTTCTAAAGATTCTGTCTAAAGCTTACTTTAAATAATAAGTTTTCCCCTGGGCTAGGTAAAGTTCAGGGAGTTTAACCCCCTAGTATCCACCCCCTCTCAGCATTCATCATGTTAGGCCAGAGGAGGCAAATCACACCCACTACCCAGGGAGCACTGCTTCCAAAAGCACATTGCCTGTGCCGGGGCAGAGGGGAGGTACCCGGACCAGAAATGCTGACAGAGTGGAACCAGAGAGCTCAGCCCCCAGCTTCCCGAGGGAGCAGCTGTGATGGTTCACTTCTGGATGAATATGTTTAAGCAAAGGCCAAGGGCATGACTTGGGCAGCACGAAAAGCAGATGTGCAGAGGTTGTTCACTGCATTCCAGAAGTTCACACACTCTCCGGAGGCTCCTTGGCTCAATGGCAGGAAGTCATTGGTGGCTTCCACCTTCAATCCCAAAAGGTCACTGCCGTCCAGTGGATTCCAACCACAGTGACCCTGTATGGAGTTTTCAAGACTGTAAATGTTCATGGGAGCCAGCAGTCTCATTGTCCCCCTTGGGACAGGGAGCTAACAGCCCGTTTTGCCACCAGGGCTCCTTCCTCTCTAATTCTGGATCCAGTCCCTCTGAATATCCTGCCCTGCCCTTGTCTAGGCTTCTAAAATGCGTTCCACGCTGCTTATGTTAGTCTGGGTGCATTCGAGAAACAAATCCACAGAAACACGTATGTATAAGAGAGTTGTATGTAAAGGGTGAGTGCACATCAAGAAAACATGCTCACATGTGCTTATGCACCCGCTTTGTCTTCAGCGATCATGTTGGTGTAGGCTGGTGTGCTTTTTCCATGTGGACTTTGTTGTTTCTTATCTACATGGCCCCCTGTTTATCTTCCAGCCTTTAAGACCCCAGATGCTTAGGCTTAGCGAGCTCCAGGCCTGGGGAGCCCCAGCCTTTATGCTTAGGAAGTCCCAGGCCCGGGGAGCCCCAGCCCTTAGGCTTAGGCAGCCCCCGGCCTGGAGCACCCCAGCCCTTAGGCTTAGGGAGCCCCAAGCCGGGGAAACCCCAGCCCTTAGTCTTAGGCAGGCCCAGGCCTGGGTTGCCCCTTCCCTTAGGGTTTGGGAACTTAGGCCTGGGGTGCCCCAGCCCTTAGGCTTAGGGCGTCCCAGGCCCGTGGCGCCCCAGCCCTTAGGCTTTGGTAGCTCCAGGCCTGGGGCGACCCAGCCCTTAGGCTTTGGGAGCCCCAGGCCTGGGGCGCCCCATCCCTTAGGCTTAGCGAGCCCCAGGTCTTAGGCTTTGGGAACCCTAGGCCTGTGGCGCCCCAGGCCTTAGCTTTTTAAGCCCCAGGCCTGGGGCGCCCCAGCCCTTAGTCTTAGGGGGCCCCAGGCCTGTGGCGCCCCAGCCTTTAGGCTTTGAGAGCGCCAGGCCTGGGGCGCCCCAGCCCTTAGGATTTGGGACCCTAGTCCTGGGGCGCCACAGCCCTTAGCCTTAGGGAGCACCTGGCCCGGGGCACCCAGCACTTAGGCTTAGGGAGCCCCAGGCCTGGGGCGCCCCAGCCCTTAGGCTTAGGGACTACCAGGCCTGGGGTGCCCAAGCCCTTAGGCTTTGGGAATCCCAGGCCTGGGTTGCCCCAGACCTTAGGCTTTGGGAACTCCAAGCATGGGGTGCCCCAGCCATTTGGTCTTGGGAGCCCCAGGCCTGGGGCGTCCCAGCCTTTAGGCTAAGGAGCCCCTGACTGGGGCGTTCCAGCCCTTAGGATTTGGGAGCCCCAGGATTGGGACTCCCCAACCCTTATGTTTAGAAGCCCTAGGCTTGGGGCGCCCCAGCCCTTAGGCTTAGGAAGCCCCAAGCCCGGGACGCCCCAGCCATTAGGCGAAGGGAGCCCCTGGACCGGGGCTCCCCAGCCCTTAGGATTTGGAGCCCCAGGCCAGGGCTGCCCCAGCCCTTAGGCTTAGGGAGCCCCAAGCTCGGGTATCCCCAGCCCTTAGGCTTTGGGAGCCCCACGCCTGGGGCGCCACAGCCCTTAGGCTTAGGGAGCCCCTGGCCCAGGGCGCCCCATCCCTTAGGCTTTAGGAGCCCAAGGCCTGGGGCGCCCCATCCCTTAGGCTTAGGGTGCCCAAGGCTTGGGGCGCCCCTCCCCTTAGGCTTAGGTAGCCCCAGGCCTGGGACACACCAGCCCTTAGGCTTTGGCAGCCCCAGGCCTGGAGCACCCCAGCCTTAGTCTTTGGGAGTCCCAGGCCTGGAGCGCCCAAGCACTTAGGCTTTGGGAGCCCCATACCTTGGGTGCCCCAGCTCTTAGGCTAAGGGTGCCCCAGGCATGGGGCACCCCAGCCCTTAGGCCTTGGGAGCCCCAGGCCTGGGGCGACCTAGTCCTCAGGATTTGGGAGCCTCATGCCTGGGGCGCCCGAGCCCTTAGGCTTTGGGAGCCGCAGGTCTGGGGGCCCCTTTCCCTTAGGTTTTGGGAGCCCCATTCCTGGGGCGCCCCAGCACTTAGGCTTTGGAACACCAGGCTTGGGGCGCCCCAGCCCTTAGGATTTGGGAGCCGAAGGCATGGGGAGCGCCAGCCCTTAGGCTTAGGGAGCCCTAGGCCTGGGGTGCCCCAGCCCTTAGGCTTTGGAACCCCAGGCCTGGGGCACCTGAGCCCTTAGGCTTAGGGAGCCCAAGGCCTGGGGCACCCCAGCCCTTAGGCTAAGGGAGCCACAGGCCTGGTGTGCCCCAGCCCTTAGGCTTAGGGAGGCCCAGGCCTGGGATGCCCCAGCCCTTAGGCTTTGGAAGCCCCAGGACTGGGGCGCCCCAACCCTTAGGCTTAGGGTGCCCCAGGCCTGGGGTGCCCCAGCCATTAGGCTTGGGAACCCTAGGCCTGGGGCGACCCAGCCCTTAGGCTTAGTGAGCTCCAGGCCTGCGGCGACCCAGCCCTTAGGCTTAGTGAGCTCCAGGCCTTGGGAGCCCCAGCCATTAGGCTTAGGAAGCCCCAGGTCCGGGGAGCCCCAGCCCTTGGGCTTAGGGAGCCCCAGGCTTGGGGAACCCCAGCGCTTAGGCATTGGGAGCCCTAGGCCTGGGGCGCTCAGGCCCTTAGGATTTGGGAGCCCCAGGCCTCGGGCGCCCGAGCCCTTAGGGTTTTTGAGCCCCAGGTCTGGGGCGCCCCTTTCCCTTCGGTTTTGGGTGCCCCAATCCTGGGGCGCCACAGCCCTTAGTCTTAGGGAGGCCCAGGCCTGGGTCGCCCCAGCCCTTGGGCTTTGGGACCTAAGGCCTGGGGTGCCCCAGCCGTTAGACTTTGGAAACCCCGTCCTGGGGCGCCCCAGCCCGTAGCCTTTGGTAGCCCCAAGCTGGGGCGCCCCAGCCCTTAGGCTTAGGGAGTCCCAGGCTCAGGATGCCCCGGCCCTTAGGTAAGGGAGCCCCAAGCTCGTGGCACCCCAGCCCTTAGGCTTTGGGAGCCCCAGGCCCGGGGTGACCCAGCCCTTAGGCTTAGGGAGCCCCAGGCCCAGGGCGCCCCAGACCTTAGGATTTGGGAGCCTCAGGCCTGGGGCGCCCCAGCCCTTAGGATTTAGGAGCCGCAGGTCTGGGGGCCTCTTTCCCTTAGGTTTTGGGAGCCCCAGGCCTGGGGCGCCCCAATCCTTAGGATAAGGGAGGACCTGGCCTGTGTCGCCCCAGCCGTTTGGATTTGGGAGCCCCAGGCCCGGGGCGCCCCATCCCTTAGGCTTTAGGAGACCAAGGCCTGGGGCGCCCCATCCCTTAGGCGTAGGGAGCCCAGGCCTGGGACACCCCAGCCGTTAGGCATTGGCAGCCCCAGGCCTGGAGCGCCCCAGCCCTTAGTCTTTGGGATTCCAGCCCTGAAGCGCCCCAGCACTTAGGCTTTGGGAGCCCCATACCTGGGGTGCCCCAGCCCTTAGGCTTAGGGTGCCCCAGGCATGGGGTGCCCCAGCCCTTAGGCCTTGGGAGCCCCAGGCCTGGGGCGCCCCTGCCCTTAGGCTTAGGGAGCCTAAGGCTTGGGGCGACCTAGTAGTTAGGATTTGGGAGCCTCAGGCCTGGGGTGCCCCAGCCCTTAGGCTTTGGGAGCCGTAGGCATGGGGAGACCCAGCCCTTAGGCTTAGGGAGCCCTAGGCCTGGGTTGCCCCATCCCTTAGGCTTTGGAACCCCAGGTCTGGGGCGCCTCAGCCCTTAGGCTTAGGGAGCTCAAGGCCTAGGGCGCCCCAGTCCTTAGTCTTAGGGAGCCCCAGGCCTGTGGCGCCCCTGCCCATAGGCTAGGGAGCCCCAGGCCTGGGGCGCCCCAGCCCTTAGCCTTAAGGAGCCCCCGGCCTGGGAAGCCCCAGCCCTTAGGCTTAGGGAGCCCCCGGACTGGAGCACCCCAGCCCTTAGGCTTAGGGAGCCCCAAGCCGGGGGCGCCCCAGCCCTTAGGCTAAGGGAGCCCCAGGCCTGGGGTGACCCAGCCCTTAGGCTTAGGGAGGCCCAGGCCTGGGACGCCCCAGCCCTTAGGCTTAGGGAGCCCCAAGCCGGGGGCGCCCCAGCCCTTAGGCTAAGGGAGCCCCAGGCCTGGGGTGCCCCAGCCCTTAGGCTTAGGGAGGCCCAGGCCTGGGATGCCCCAGCCCTTAGGCTTTGGGAGCCCCAGGCCTGGGGCGCCCCAGCCCTTAGGCATTGGGAGCCCTAGTCCTGGGGCGCTCAGGCCCATAGGATTTGGGAGCCCCAGGCCTCGGGCGCCCGAGCCCTTAGGCATTTTGAGCCCCAGGTCTGGGGCGCCCCTTTCCCTTCGGTTTCGGGAGGCCCCATCCTGGGGCGCCACAGCCCTTAGTCTTAGGTTGGCCCAGGCCTGTGTCGTCCCAGCCCTTGGGCTTTGGGACCTAAGGTCTGGGGTGCCCCAGCCCTTAGGCTTTGGAACCCCAGTCCTGGTGCGCCCCAGCACTTAGGCTTTGGGAGCCCCAGGCCTGGGCCCCCCCAGCCCTTAGGCTTAGCGAGCGCCAGGCCTTAGGCTTTGGGAACCCTAGGCCTGGGGCGCCCCAGCCTTTAGGCTTTGGGAGCCCCAGGTCTGGGGCAACCCAGCCCTTAGGCTTAGGGAGCCCCAGGCCTGTGGCGCCCCAGCCTTTAGGCTTTGAGAGCGCCAGGCCTGGCGCGCCCCAGCCGTTAGGCTTTAGGAGCCCCAGGCCTGGAGTTCCCCAGGCCTTAGGATTTGGGACCCCAGTCCTGGGGCGCCCCAGCACTTAGGCTTAGGGAGCCCCAGGACTGGGGAGCCCCACCCCTTAGGCTTAGGGAGCCCCAGGCCTGGGACGCCCGAGGCCTTAGGCTTTGGGAGTCCCAGGCCTTGGACGCCCCAGCACTTAGGCTTAGGGAGCCCCAGGCCTGGGCGCCCCAGCACTTAGGATAAGGGAGCCCCAGGTGGGCGCCCCAGACTTTAGGCTTAGGGAGCCCTAGGCCTTGGACTCCCCATCCCTTAGGATTAGGTAGCCCCAGGCCTGGGGAGCCCCAGCACTTAGGCTTTGGGAGTCCCAGGGTAGGGCGCCCCAGCCCTTAGGCTTTGGGAACCCAGGCCTCGGGGGGACCAGCCCTTAGGCTTTGGGAGTCCCAGGTCTGGGGCGCCCCAGCCTTTAGGCTTTGGGAGCCCCAGGTCTGGGGCAACCCAGCCCTTAGGCTTAGGGAGCCCCAGTCCTGTGGCGCCCCAGCCTTTAGGCTTTGAGAGCGCCAGGCCTGGCGCGCCCCAGCCGTTAGGCTTTAGGAGCCCCAGGCCTGGAGTGCCCCAGGCCTTAGGATTTGGGACCCCAGTCCTGGGGCGCCCCAGCCCTTAGGCTTAGGGACTCCCAGGCCTGTGTTGCCCCAGACCTTAATCTTTGGGAGCCCCAGGCCTCGGGCGCCCCAGCCATTAGGTCTTGGGAGCCCCAGGCATGTGGCGCCCCAGCCGTTAAGCTAAGGAGCCCCAGGAATGGAGCGCCCCAGCACTTAGAATTTGGCAGCCCCAGGCCTGGGACTCCCCAGGCCTTAACTTTGGAAGCCCCAGGCCTGGGGCGCCCCAGCCCTTAGGCTTCGGGAGCCCCAGGCCTGGGGCGCCCCAGCCCTTAGGCTTAGGGACTCCCAGGCCTGGTGGGCCCCAGCCCTTAGGCTTAGGGAGCCCCAGGCCTGGGTTGCCCCAGAACTTAGGCTTTGGGAGCCCCAGGCCTGGGGCGCCCCAGCCATTAGGTCTTGGGAGCCCCAGGCCTGGGGCATCCCAGCCGATAGGCTAAGGAGCCCCAGGATTGGGGCGCCCATCCCTTAGGAATTGGGAGCCCCAGGCCTGGGACTCCCCAACCCTTAGGTTTGGAAGCCCCAGGCTTCGGGCGCCCCAGCCCTTAGGCTTAGGAAGCCCCAGGTCCGGGTGCCCCAGCCCTTAGGCTTAGGGAGCCCCAGGTCCGGGGATCCTCAGCCCTTAGGCTTTGGGAGCCCCAGGCCTGGGGCGCCCCAGCCCTTAGGCTTTGGGAAATAAAGCATGGGGTGCCCCAGCCCTTAGGTTTTGGAACCCCTCTGTTGGGGCGCCCCAGCCCTTAGTCTTAGGGAGTCCCAGACCCGGGGGGCCCCAGCCCTTAGGATTTGGGAGCCTCAGGCCTGGGGCGCCCGAGCCCTTAGGCTTTGGGAGCCGCAGGTCTGGGGGCCCATTTCCCTTAGGTTTTGGGAGCCCCAGGCCTGGGGCGCCCCAACCCTTAGGATAAGGGAGCACCTGGCCTGTGTCGCCCCAGCCCTTTGCATTTGGGAACCCCAGGTCTGGGCGCCCCAGCCCTTAGGCTTTGGGAGCCCCAGGCCTGGGGTGCCCCAGCCCTTAGGCTTTGGGAGCCCCAGGCCTGGGGCACCCCAGCCCTTAGGCTTGGGAACCCTAGGCCTGGGGCGACCCAGCCCTTAGGCTTAGCGAGCTCCAGGCCTGGGGAGCCCCATCCTTTAGGCTTAGGAGGCCCCAAGCCCGGGGAACCCAGCCCTTAGGCTTAGGGAGCCCAGGCCTCGGGAACCCCAGCCCTTAGGCTTTGGGAGACCCAGGCCTGGGGCGGCCCAGCCCTTAGGCTTATGGAGCCCTAGGCCAGTGGCTCCCCAGCCCATAGGCATTGGGAGCCCTAGGCCTGGGGCGCTCAGGCCCTTAGGATTTGGGAGCCCCAGGCCTCGGGCGCCCGAGCCCTTAGGCTTTTTGAGCCTCAGGTGGGGCGCCCTTTTCCCTTCGATTTTGGGAGCCCCAATCCTGGGGCGCCACAGCCCTTAGGCTTAGGGAGGCCCAGGCCTGGGTCGCCCCAGCCCTTGGGCTTAGGGACCTAAGGCCTGGGGTGCCCCAGCCCTTAGGCTTTGGAATCCCAGTCCTGGGGCGCCGCAGCCCGTAGGCTTTGGTAGCCACAGGCTGGGGCGCCCCAGCCCTTAGGCTTAGGGAGTCCCAGCCCGGGGCGCCCCGGCCCTTAGTTTAAGGGAGCCCCAAGCCCGTGGTACCCCAGCCCTTAGGCTTTGGGAGCCCCAGGCCTGGGGTGCCCCAGCACTTAGGTTTAGGGAGCCCCAGGCCCGGGGCGCCCCAGCCCTTAGGATTTGGGAGCCTCAGGCCTGGGGCGCCCGAACCCTTAGGCTTTGGAGCCGCAGGTCTGGAGGCCGCTTTCCCTTAGGTTTTGGGAGCCCCAGGCCTGGGGCGCCCCAACCCTTAGGCTTTGGAACCCCTGTCCTGGAGCTCCCCAGCCCGTAGGCTTTGGTAGCCCCAGGCTGGGGCGCCCCAGCCCTTAGGCTTAGGGGGTCCCAGACCCGGGGCGTCCCAGTCCTTAGGATTTGGGAGCCTCAGGCTTGGGGCGCCCGAGCCCTTAGGCTTAGGGAGTCTCAGGCCTGGGGCGCCCCAGCCCTTAGGCTTAGGGAGCCCCAGGCCTGAGGCGGCCCAGCACTTAGGCTTATGGAGCCAAGGCCTGGTGCGCCCCAGCCCTTAGGCTTAGGGAGCCCAAGGCCTGGGACGCCCCAGTCCTTAGGCTTTGGGAGTCTCAGGCCTGGGGCACCCCAGCCCTTAGGCTTAGGGAGCCCCAGGCCTGGGCGCCCCAGCACTTAGGATAAGGGAGCCCCACGTGGGTGCCCCAGACTTTAGGCTTAGGGAGCCCTAGGCCTTGGATTCCCCAGCCCTTAGGATTAGGGAGCCCCTGGCCTGGGGTGCCCCAGCCCTTAGGCTTTGGGAGTCCCAGGTCTGGGGCGCCCCAGCCCTTAGGCTTTGGGAGCCCCATGTCTGGGGCAACCCAGCCCTTAGGCTTAGGGAGCCCCAGGCCTGTGGCGCCCCAGCCTTTAGGCTTTGAGAGCGCCAGGCTTGGCGCGCCGTAGCCGTTAGGCTTTGGGAGCCCCAGGACTGGAGTGCCCCAGCCTTTAGGATTTGGGACCCCAGTCCTGGGGCGCCACAGCCCTTAGGCTTAGGGAGCACCTGGCCAGGGGCGCCCCAGCACTTAGGCTTAGGGAGCCCCAGTCCTTGGGCGCCCCACCCCTTAGGCTTAGGGAGCCTCAGGCCTGGGTTGCCCCAGACCTTAGGCTTTTGGAACCCCAGGCCTGGGGCGCCCCAGCCCTTTGGCTTTGGGACTCAAAGCCTGGGGCGCGCCAGCCCAGGTTTAGGGAGCCCCAGACCTGGGGCGCCCAAGCCCATAGACTTTGGGAGCCCCAGGCCTGGGGCGCCCCAGCCCTTAGGCTTAGAGAGCCCCATGCCTGGGGAGCCATAGCCCTTAGGCTCAGGGAGCCCCAGGCCTGGGGCGCCTCAGCCCTTAGGCTTTGGGAGCCCCAGCCTAGGGAGCCCCAACCCTTAGGCTTAGGGAGCCCCAGACCTGGGGCACCCCAGCCCTTAGGCTTAGGGAGACCAAGGCCTGGGGCGCCCTAGCACTTAGGCTTAGGGAGCCCCAGGTGGGGCGCCAAAGCATTTAGCCTTAGGGAGCCCCAGGCCTTGGGCGCCTCAGCCCTTAGGCTTTGGGATCCCCAGGCCTGGGGTACCCCAGCCTTTAGGCTTTGGGAGCCCCAGGCCTGGGGCGCCCCAGTCCTTAGGCTTTCGGAGCCCGAGGCCTGGGGTGCCCCAGCCCTTTGGCTTAGGGGGCCCTAGGCCTGTGGCGCCCCAGCTTTAGGCTTTGAAAGCGCCAGGCTTGTGGCTCGGATGCCCTTAGGCTTTGGGAACCCCAGGCCTGGGGCTCCCCAGCCCTTAAGCTTTGGGAGCTCCAGGCCTGAGGCGCCCCAGCCCTTAGGCTTATGGAGCCAAGGCCTGGGGCGCCCCAGCCCTTAGGCTTAGGGAGCCCAAGGCCTGGGACTCCCCAGGCCTTAGGCTTTGGGAGTCTCAGGCCTGTGGCGCCCCAGCCCTTAGGCTTAGGGAGCCCCAGGCCTGGGCGCCCCAGCACTTAGGATAAGGGAGCCCCAGGTGGGCGCCCCAGACTTTAGGCTTAGGGAGCCCTAGGCCTTGGATTCCCCAGCCCTTAGGATTAGGGAGCCCCTGGCCTGGGGTGCCCCAGCACTTAGGCTTTGGGAGCCCCAGGGTAGGGCGCCCCAGCCCTTAGGCTTTGGGAACCCAGGCCTCGGGCGGCCCAGCCCTTAGGCTTTGGGAGTCCCAGGTCTGGGGCGCCCCAGCCCTTAGGCTTTGGCAGCCCCATGTCTGGGGCAACCCAGCCCTTAGGCTTAGGGAGCCCCAGGCCTGTGGCGCCCCAGCCTTTAGGCTTTGAGAGCGCCAGGCTTGGCGCGCCCCAGCCGTTAGGCTTTGGTAGCCCCAGGCCTGGAGTGCCCCAGCCTTTAGGATTTGGGACCCCAGTCCTGGGGCGCCACAGCCCTTAGGCTTAGGGAGCACCTGGCCAGGGGCGCCCCAGCACTTAGGCTTAGGTAGCCCCAGGCCTGGGGCGCCCCAGCCCTTAGTCTTAGGAAGCCCCAGGACTGGGGCGACCCAACCCTTAGGCTTAGGGACTCCCAGGCCTGGGTTGCCCCAGACCTTAGGCTTTTGGAACCCCAGGCCTGGGGTGCCCCAGCCCTTAGGATATGGGACCCCAGTCCTGGGGCGCCCCAGCACTTAGGCTTAGGAAGCCCCAGGCCCGGGTGCCCCAGCCCTTAGGCTTAGGGAGCCCCAGGCCCGGGTATCCCCAGCCCTTAGGCTTTGGGAGCCCCACGCCTGGGGCGCCACAGCCCTTACGCTTAGGGAGGCCCAGGCCCGGGGTGCCCCATCCCTTAGGCTTTAGGAGCCCAAGGCCTGGGGCGCCCCATCCCTTAGGCTTAGGGAGCCCCAGCCTAGGAATCCCCAACCCTTAGGCTTAGGGAGCCCCAGGCCTGGGGCACCCCAGCCCTTAGGTTTAGGGAGCCCCAGACCTGTGGCTCCCCAGCTTTAGGCTTTGAAAGCGCCAGGCTTGTGGCTCGGATGCCCTTAGGCTTTGGAAGCCAAAGCCTGGGGCGCGCCAGCCCTTAGGCTTTGGTAGCCCCAGGCCTGGTGCGCCAGAGCGTAGGTTTAGGGAGCCCCATACCTGGGGCGCCCAAGCCCTTAGATTTTGGGAGCCCCAGGCCTGGGGCGCCCCAGCCCTTAGGCTTAGAGAGCCCCATGCCTGGGGAGCCCCAGCCCTTAGGCTCAGGGAACCTCAGGCCTGGGGCGCCTCAGCCCTTAGGCTTTGGGAGCCCCAGCCTAGGGAGCCCCAGCCCTTAGGCTTAGGGAGCCCCAGGCCTGGGGCACCCCAGCCCTTAGGTTTAGGGAGCCCCAGGACTGGAGCGCCCCAGCCCTTAGGCTTTGGGAGCCCCAGGCCTGGGGCGCCCCAGCCCTTTGGCTTTGGGAGCCCCAGACCTGTGGCGCCCCAGCTTTAGGCTTTGAAAGCGCCAGGCTTGTGGCTCGGATGCCCTTAGGCTTTGGGAGCCCCAGGCCTGGGGCTCCCCAGCCCTTAGGCTTTGGGAGCTCCTGGCCTGGGCGCCACAATCCTTAGGCTTAGGGAAGCTCTGGTTGGGTTGCCCCAGATCTTAGGCTTTGGGAACCCCAGGCCTCGGGCGCCCCAGCCAGTAGGTCTTGGAGCCCCAGGCTTGGGGCGCCCCAGCCCTTAGAATTTGGGAGCCCCAGGCCTGGGACTCCACAGCCCTTCGCTTTGGAAGCCCCAGGCCTGGGGCGCCCCAGCCCTTAGGCTTAGGGAGCCCCAGGCCTGGGGAATCCCAACCCTTAATTTAGGGACTCCCAGGCCGGGGGGCCCCAGCCCTTAGGCTTAGGTAATCCCAGGCCTGGGTTACCCAGCCCTTATGCTTAGGGAGCCCCAGGCCTGTGGCGTCCCAGCTTTAGGCTTTAAAAGCGCCAGGCCTATGGCTCCCGAGCCCTTAGGCTTTGGGAGCCCCAGGCCTGGGGCGCCCCAGCCCTTAGGCTTAGGGACTCCCAGGCCCGGGGTGCCCCGGCCCTTAGGTTAAGGGAGCCCCAAGCCCGTAGCACCCCAGCCCTTAGGCTTTGGGAGCCCCAGGCCCGGGGTGCCCCAGCCCTTAGGTTTAGGGTGCCCCAGGCCCGGGGCGCCCAGCTCTTAGGATTTGCGAGCCTAAGGCCTGGGGCACCCCAACCCTTGGGATAAGGGAGGACCTGGCCCGTGTCGCCACAGCCCTTTGGATTTGGGAGCCCAAGGCCTGGGGCACCCCGGCCCTTAGGCTTAGGGAGCCCCAGGCCTGGGGCGCCCCAGCACTTAGGCTTTGGGAGACCCAGGCTTTGGGTGCCCCAACCCTTAAGCTTAGGGAGCCCCAGGGCAGGGGCGCCCCAGCCCTTAGGGTTTGGGTGCCCCAGGCCTGGGGTGCCCAAGTCCTTAGGAAAAGGGAGCCACAGGCCTGGGGCGCCCCAGCCCTTAGGCTTGTGGAGCACGTGGCCTGGGGAGCCCCAGAACTTAGGCTTAGGGAGTCCCAGTCCTGGGGCGCCCCATCCCTTAGGCTTTGGGAGCCCGAGGCCTGGGGCGCCACAGCCCTTAGGCTTTGGGAGCCTCAGGCCTGTGGCTCCCCATCCCGTAGTCTTTGGGAACCACAGGCCTCGGGCACCCCAGCCCTTAGGTTTAGGGAGCCCCAGGCATGGTGCGCCCCAGCACTTAGGCTTAGGGAGCCCCAGCCTTCGGCGCCCCAGCCCTTAGAGTAGGGAGCCCCAAGCCTAGGGCGCCCCAGCCCTTAGGCTTAGGGAGCCTCATGCCTAGGGATGCCCAGCCCTTAGGCTTAAGGAGCCCCAGGCCTGGGACGCCCCAGCCCTTAGGCTTTGGGAGCCCCAGGCCTGGAGGGCCCCAGCCCTTAGGCTTAGGGATCACCTGGCCAGGCGTGCCCAAGCACTTAGGCTTAGGGAGCCCCAGGCCTGGGTCGCCCCTGCCCTTAGGCTTAGGGAGCCCCAGGCCAGGGGCGCCCCAGCACTTAGGATTTGGGAGCCCCGGGCCTTGGGCGCCCCAGCCCTTAAGCTTAAGGAGCCCAGGGTAGGGGCACCCCAGCCCTTGGGCTTGGGAGCCCCAGGCCTGGGGTGCCCCAGCCCTTTGGCTTTGGGACCCAAAGCCTGGGGCACCACAGCCCAGGTTTAGGGAGCCCCAGACCTGGGGCGCCCAAGCCCATAGACTTTGGGAGCCCCAGGCCTGGGGCGCCCCAGCCCTTAGGCTTAGAGAGCCCCATGCCTGGGGATCCATAGCCCTTACGCTCAGGGAGCCCCAGACCTGGGGCGCCTCAGCCCTTAGGCTTTGGGAGCCCCAGCCTAGGGAGCCCCAACCCTTAGGCTTAGGGAGCCCCAGGCCTGGGGCACCCCAGCCCTTAGGTTTAGGGAGCACAAGGACTGGAGCGTCCCAGCCCTTAGGCTTAGGGAGACCAAGGCCTGGGGCGCCCTAGCACTTAGGTTTAGGGAGCCCCAGGTGGGGAGCCAAAGCATTTAGCCTTAGGGAGCCCAAGGCCTTGGGCGCCTCAGCCCTTAGGCTTTGGGATCCCCAGGCCTGGGGCACCCCAGCCTTTAGGCTTTGGGAGCCCCAGGCCTGGGGCGCCCCACTCCTTAGGCTTTCGGAGCCTGAGGCCTGGGGTGCCCCAGCCCTTTGGCTTAGGTGGCCCCAGGCCTGTGGCGCCCCAGCTTTAGGCTTTGAAAGCGCCAGGCTTGTGGCTCGGATGCCCTTAGGCTTTGGGAACCCCAGGCCTGGGGCTCCCCAGCCCTTAAGCTTTGGGAGCTCCAGGCACGAGGCGCCCCAGCCCTTAGACTTATGGAGCCAAGGCCTGGGGCGCCCCAGCCCTTAGGCTTAGGGAGCCCAAGGCCTGGGACTCCCCAGGCCTTAGGCTTTGGGAGTCTCAGGCCTGGGGCGCCCCAGCCCTTAGGCTTAGGGAGCCCCAGGCCTGGGCGCCCCAGCACTTAGGATAAGGGAGCCCCAGGTGGGCGCCCCAGACTTTAGGCTTAGGGAGCCTTAGGCCTTGGATTCCCCAGCCCTTAGGATTAGGGAGCCCCTGGCCTGGGGTGCCCCAGCACTTAGGCTTTGGGAGCCCCAGTGTAGGGCGCCCCAGCCCTTAGGCTTTGGGAACCCAGGCCTCAGGCGGCCCAGCCCTTAGGCTTTGGGAGTCCCAGGTCTGGGGCGCCCCAGCCCTTAGGCTTTGGCAGCCCCATGTCTGGGGCAACCCAGCCCTTAGGCTTAGGGAGCCCCAGGCCTGTGGCGCCCCAGCCTTTAGGCTTTGAGAGCGCCAGGCTTGGCGCGCCCCAGCCGTTAGGCTTTGGTAGCCCCAGGCCTGGAGTGCCCCAGCCTTTAGGATTTGGGACCCCAGTCCTGGGGCGCCACAGCCCTTAGGCTTAGGGAGCACCTGGCCAGGGGCGCCCCAGCACTTAGGCTTAGGTAGCCCCAGGCCTTTGGCGCCCCACCCCTTAGGCTTAGGGAGCCCCAGGCCTGGGGCGTCCCAGCCCTTAGGCTTAGGGACTCCCAGGCCTGGGTTGCCCCAGACCTTAGGCTTTTGGAACCCCAGGCCTGGGGCGCCCCAGCCCTTAGGATATGGGACCCCAGTCCTGGGGCGCCACAGCCCTTAGGCTTAGGGAGCCCCAGGCTTGGGGCGCCCCAGCCCTTAGGCTTAGGGACTCCCAGGCCTGGTGGGCCCCAGCCCTTAGGCTTACGGAGCCCCAGGCCTGGGTTGCCCCAGAGCTTAGGCTTTGGGAGCCCCAGGCCTGGGGCGCCCCAGCCATTAGGTCTTGGGAGCCCCAGGCCTGGGGCGTCCCAGCCGATAGGCTAAGGAGCCCCAGGATTGGGGCACCCCATCCCTTAGGACTTGGGAGCCCCAGGCCTGGGACTCCCCAACCCTTATGTTTGGAAGCCCCAGGCCTGGGGCGCCCCAGCCCTTAGGCTTAGGAAGCCCCAGGCCCGGGTGCCCCAGCCCTTAGGCTTAGGGACTCCCAGGCCTTGTGGGCCCCAGCCCTTAGGCTTAGGGAGCCCCAGGCCTGGGTTGCCCCAGAGCTTAGGCTTTGGGAGCCCCAGGCCTGGGGCGCCCCAGCCATTAGGTCTTGGGAGCCCCAGGCCTGGGGCGTCCCAGCCGATCGGCTAAGGAGCCCCAGGATTGGGGCACCCCATCCCTTAAGACTTGGGAGCCCCAGGCCTGGGACTCCTCAACCCTTATGTTTGGAAGCCCCAGGCCTGGGGCGCCCCATCCCTTAGGCTTAGGGAGCCCCAGCCTAGGAATCCCCAACCCTTAGGCTTAGGGAGCCCCAGGCCTGGGGCACCCCAGCCCTTAGGTTTAGGGAGCCCCAGACCTGTGGCTCCCCAGCTTTAGGCTTTGAAAGCGCCCGGCTTGTGGCTCGGATGCCCTTAGGCTTTGGGAGCCAAAGCCTGGGGCGCCCCAGCCCTTAGCTTTGGTAGCCCCAGGCCTGGTGCGCCAGAGCGTAGGTTTAGGGAGCCCCAGAACTGGGGCGCCCAAGCCCTTAGATTTTGGGAGCCCCAGGCCTGGGGCGCCCCAGCCCTTAGGCTTAGAGAGCCCCATGCCTGGGGAGCCCCAGCCCTTAGGCTCAGGGAACCTCAGGCCTGGGGCGCCTCAGCCCTTAGGCTTTGTGAGCCCCAGCCTAGGGAGCCCCAACCCTTAGGCTTAGGGAGCCCCAGGCCTGGGGCACCCCAGCCCTTAGGTTTAGGGAGCCCCAGGACTGGAGCGCCCCAGCCCTTAGGCTTTGGGAGCCCCAGGCCTGGGGCGCCCCAGCCCTTTGGCTTTGGGAGCTCCAGACCTGTGGCGCCCCAGCTTTAGGCTTTGAAAGCGCCAGGCTTGTGGCTCGGATGCCCTTAGGCTTTGGGAGCCCAAGTCCTGGGGCTCCCCAGCCCTTAGGCTTTGGGAGCTCCAGGCCTGGGCGCCCCAATCCTTAGGCTTAGGGAAGCCCTGGTCGGGTTGCCTCAGATCTTAGGCTTTGGGAGCCCCAGGCCTCGGGCGCCCCAGCCATTAGGTCTTGGAGCCCCAGGCCTGGGGCGCCCCAGCCGTTAGGCTATGGAGCCCCAGGATTGGGGCGCCCCAGCCCTTAGAATTTGGGAGCCCCAGGCCTGGGACTCCACAGCCCTTCGCTTTGGAAGCCCCAGGCCTGGGGCGCCCCAGCCCTTAGGCTTAGGGAGCCCCAGGCCTGGGGCATCCCAGCCCTTAATTTAGGGACTCCCAGGCCGGGGGGCCCCAGCCCTTAGGCTTAGGGAATCCCAGGACTGGGTTACCCAGCCCTTATGCTTAGGGAGCCCCAGCCCTGTGGCGTCCCAGCTTTAGGCTTTAAAAGCGCCAGGCCTATGGCTCCTGAGCCCTTAGGCTTTGGGAGCCCCAGGCCCGGGGTGCCCCAGCCCTTAGGTTTAGGGACTCCCAGGCCCGGGGTGCCCCAGCCCTTAGGTTAAGGGAGCCCCAAGCCCGTAGCACCCCAGCCCATAGGCTTTGGGAGCCCCAGGCCCGGGGTGCCCCAGCCTTTAGGTTTAGGGTGCCCCAGGCCCGGGGCGCCCCAGCCCTTAGGATTTGGGAGCCTAAGGCCTGGGGCACCCCAACCCTTGCGATAAGGGAGGACCTGGCCTGTGTCGCCACAGCCCTTTGGATTTGGGAGCCCAAGGCCTGGGGCACCCCGGCCCTTAGGCTTAGGGAGCCCCAGGCCTGGGGCGCCCCAGCACTTAGGCTTTGGGAGACCCAGGCGTTGGGTGCCCCAACCCTTAAGCTTAGGGAGCCCCAGGGCAGGGGAGCCCCAGCCCTTAGGGTTTGGGTGCCCCAGGCCTGGGGTGCCCAAGTCCTTAGGAAAAGGGAGCCACAGGCCTGGGGCGCCCCAGCCCTTAGGCTTGTGGAGCACGTGGCCTGGGGAGCCCCAGAACTTAAGCTTAGGGAGTCCCAGTCCTGGGGCGCCCCATCCCTTAGGCTTTGGGAGCCCGAGGCCTGGGGCGCCCCAGCCCTTAGGCTTTGGGAGCCTCAGGCCTGTGGCTCCCCATCCCGTAGTCTTTGGGAACCACAGGCCTCGGGCACCCCAGCCCTTAGGTTTAGGGAGCCCCAGGCATGGTGCGCCCCAGCACTTAGGCTTAGGGAGCCCCAGCCTTCGGCGCCCCAGCCCTTAGAGTAGGGAGCCCCAAGCCTAGGGCGCCCCAGCCCTTAGGCTTAGGGAGCCTCATGCCTAGGGATGCCCAGCCCTTAGGCTTAAGGAGCCCCAGGCCTGGGACGCCCCAGCCCTTAGGCTTTGGGAGCCCCAGGCCTGGAGGGCCCCAGCCCTTAGGCTTAGGGATCACCTGGCCAGGCGTGCCCAAGCACTTAGGCTTAGGGAGCCCCAGGCCTGGGTCGCCCCTGCCCTTAGGCTTAGGGAGCCCCAGGCCAGGGGCGCCCCAGCACTTAGGCTTTGGGAGCTCCGGGCCTTGGGCGCCCCAGCCCTTAAGCTTAGGGAGCCCCAGGGTAGGGGCACCCCAGCTGTTGGGCTTGGGAGCCCCAGGCCTTTGGCGCCCCACCCCTTAGGCTTAGGGAGCCCCAGGCCTGGGGCGTCCCAGCCGATAGGCTAAGGAGCCCCAGGATTGGGGCACCCCATCCCTTAGGACTTGGGAGCCCCAGGCCTGGGACTCCCCAACCCTTATGTTTGGAAGCCCCAGGCCTGGGGCGCCCCAGCCCTTAGGCTTAGGAAGCCCCAGGCCCGGGTGCCCCAGCCCTTAGGCTTAGGGACTCCCAGGCCTTGTGGGCCCCAGCCCTTAGGCTTAGGGAGCCCCAGGCCTGGGTTGCCCCAGAGCTTAGGCTTTGGGAGCCCCAGGCCTGGGGCGCCCCAGCCATTAGGTCTTGGGAGCCCCAGGCCTGGGGCGTCCCAGCCGATCGGCTAAGGAGCCCCAGGATTGGGGCACCCCATCCCTTAAGACTTGGGAGCCCCAGGCCTGGGACTCCTCAACCCTTATGTTTGGAAGCCCCAGGCCTGGGGCGCCCCATCCCTTAGGCTTAGGGAGCCCCAGCCTAGGAATCCCCAACCCTTAGGCTTAGGGAGCCCCAGGCCTGGGGCACCCCAGCCCTTAGGTTTAGGGAGCCCCAGACCTGTGGCTCCCCAGCTTTAGGCTTTGAAAGCGCCCGGCTTGTGGCTCGGATGCCCTTAGGCTTTGGGAGCCAAAGCCTGGGGCGCCCCAGCCCTTAGGCTTTGGTAGCCCCAGGCCTGGTGCGCCAGAGCGTAGGTTTAGGGAGCCCCAGAACTGGGGCGCCCAAGCCCTTAGATTTTGGGAGCCCCAGGCCTGGGGCGCCCCAGCCCTTAGGCTTAGAGAGCCCCATGCCTGGGGAGCCCCAGCCCTTAGGCTCAGGGAACCTCAGGCCTGGGGCGCCTCAGCCCTTAGGCTTTGGGAGCCCCAGCCTAGGGAGCCCCAACCCTTAGGCTTAGGGAGCCCCAGGCCTGGGGCACCCCAGCCCTTAGGTTTAGGGAGCCCCAGGACTGGAGCGCCCCAGCCCTTAGGCTTTGGGAGCCCCAGGCCTGGGGCGCCCCAGCCCTTTGGCTTTGGGAGCTCCAGACCTGTGGCGCCCCAGCTTTAGGCTTTGAAAGCGCCAGGCTTGTGGCTCGGATGCCCTTAGGCTTTGGGAGCCCAAGTCCTGGGGCTCCCCAGCCCTTAGGCTTTGGGAGCTCCAGGCCTGGGCGCCCCAATCCTTAGGCTTAGGGAAGCCCTGGTCGGGTTGCCTCAGATCTTAGGCTTTGGGAGCCCCAGGCCTCGGGCGCCCCAGCCATTAGGTCTTGGAGCCCCAGGCCTGGGGCGCCCCAGCCGTTAGGCTATGGAGCCCCAGGATTGGGGCGCCCCAGCCCTTAGAATTTGGGAGCTTCAGGCCTGGGACTCCACAGCCCTTCGCTTTGGAAGCCCCAGGCCTGGGGCGCCCCAGCCCTTAGGCTTAGGGAGCCCCAGGCCTGGGGCATCCCAGCCCTTAATTTAGGGACTCCCAGGCCGGGGGGCCCCAGCCCTTAGGCTTAGGGAATCCCAGGACTGGGTTACCCAGCCCTTATGCTTAGGGAGCCCCAGCCCTGTGGCGTCCCAGCTTTAGGCTTTAAAAGCGCCAGGCCTATGGCTCCTGAGCCCTTAGGCTTTGGGAGCCCCAGGCCCGGGGTGCCCCAGCCCTTAGGTTTAGGGACTCCCAGGCCCGGGGTGCCCCAGCCCTTAGGTTAAGGGAGCCCCAAGCCCGTAGCACCCCAGCCCATAGGCTTTGGGAGCCCCAGGCCCGGGGTGCCCCAGCCTTTAGGTTTAGGGTGCCCCAGGCCCGGGGCGCCCCAGCCCTTAGGATTTGGGAGCCTAAGGCCTGGGGCACCCCAACCCTTGCGATAAGGGAGGACCTGGCCTGTGTCGCCACAGCCCTTTGGATTTGGGAGCCCAAGGCCTGGGGCACCCCGGCCCTTAGGCTTAGGGAGCCCCAGGCCTGGGGCGCCCCAGCACTTAGGCTTTGGGAGACCCAGGCGTTGGGTGCCCCAACCCTTAAGCTTAGGGAGCCCCAGGGCAGGGGAGCCCCAGCCCTTAGGGTTTGGGTGCCCCAGGCCTGGGGTGCCCAAGTCCTTAGGAAAAGGGAGCCACAGGCCTGGGGCGCCCCAGCCCTTAGGCTTGTGGAGCACGTGGCCTGGGGAGCCCCAGAACTTAAGCTTAGGGAGTCCCAGTCCTGGGGCGCCCCATCCCTTAGGCTTTGGGAGCCCGAGGCCTGGGGCGCCCCAGCCCTTAGGCTTTGGGAGCCTCAGGCCTGTGGCTCCCCATCCCGTAGTCTTTGGGAACCACAGGCCTCGGGCACCCCAGCCCTTAGGTTTAGGGAGCCCCAGGCATGGTGCGCCCCAGCACTTAGGCTTAGGGAGCCCCAGCCTTCGGCGCCCCAGCCCTTAGAGTAGGGAGCCCCAAGCCTAGGGCGCCCCAGCCCTTAGGCTTAGGGAGCCTCATGCCTAGGGATGCCCAGCCCTTAGGCTTAAGGAGCCCCAGGCCTGGGACGCCCCAGCCCTTAGGCTTTGGGAGCCCCAGGCCTGGAGGGCCCCAGCCCTTAGGCTTAGGGATCACCTGGCCAGGCGTGCCCAAGCACTTAGGCTTAGGGAGCCCCAGGCCTGGGTCGCCCCTGCCCTTAGGCTTAGGGAGCCCCAGGCCAGGGGCGCCCCAGCACTTAGGCTTTGGGAGCTCCGGGCCTTGGGCGCCCCAGCCCTTAAGCTTAGGGAGCCCCAGGGTAGGGGCACCCCAGCTGTTGGGCTTGGGAGCCCCAGGCCTTTGGCGCCCCACCCCTTAGGCTTAGGGAGCCCCAGGCCTGGGGCGTCCCAGCCGATAGGCTAAGGAGCCCCAGGATTGGGGCACCCCATCCCTTAGGACTTTGGAGCCCCAGGCCTGGGACTCCCCAACCCTTATGTTTGGAAGCCCCAGGCCTGGGGCGCCCCAGCCCTTAGGCTTAGGAAGCCCCAGGCCCGGGTGCCCCAGCCCTTAGGCTTAGGGACTCCCAGGCCTTGTGGGCCCCAGCCCTTAGGCTTAGGGAGCCCCAGGCCTGGGTTGCCCCAGAGCTTAGGCTTTGGGAGCCCCAGGCCTGGGGCGCCCCAGCCATTAGGTCTTGGGAGCCCCAGGCCTGGGGCGTCCCAGCCGATCGGCTAAGGAGCCCCAGGATTGGGGCACCCCATCCCTTAAGACTTGGGAGCCCCAGGCCTGGGACTCCTCAACCCTTATGTTTGGAAGCCCCAGGCCTGGGGCGCCCCATCCCTTAGGCTTAGGGAGCCCCAGCCTAGGAATCCCCAACCCTTAGGCTTAGGGAGCCCCAGGCCTGGGGCACCCCAGCCCTTAGGTTTAGGGAGCCCCAGACCTGTGGCTCCCCAGCTTTAGGCTTTGAAAGCGCCCGGCTTGTGGCTCGGATGCCCTTAGGCTTTGGGAGCCAAAGCCTGGGGCGCCCCAGCCCTTAGGCTTTGGTAGCCCCAGGCCTGGTGCGCCAGAGCGTAGGTTTAGGGAGCCCCAGAACTGGGGCGCCCAAGCCCTTAGATTTTGGGAGCCCCAGGCCTGGGGCGCCCCAGCCCTTAGGCTTAGAGAGCCCCATGCCTGGGGAGCCCCAGCCCTTAGGCTCAGGGAACCTCAGGCCTGGGGCGCCTCAGCCCTTAGGCTTTGGGAGCCCCAGCCTAGGGAGCCCCAACCCTTAGGCTTAGGGAGCCCCAGGCCTGGGGCACCCCAGCCCTTAGGTTTAGGGAGCCCCAGGACTGGAGCGCCCCAGCCCTTAGGCTTTGGGAGCCCCAGGCCTGGGGCGCCCCAGCCCTTTGGCTTTGGGAGCTCCAGACCTGTGGCGCCCCAGCTTTAGGCTTTGAAAGCGCCAGGCTTGTGGCTCGGATGCCCTTAGGCTTTGGGAGCCCAAGTCCTGGGGCTCCCCAGCCCTTAGGCTTTGGGAGCTCCAGGCCTGGGCGCCCCAATCCTTAGGCTTAGGGAAGCCCTGGTCGGGTTGCCTCAGATCTTAGGCTTTGGGAGCCCCAGGCCTCGGGCGCCCCAGCCATTAGGTCTTGGAGCCCCAGGCCTGGGGCGCCCCAGCCGTTAGGCTATGGAGCCCCAGGATTGGGGCGCCCCAGCCCTTAGAATTTGGGAGCTTCAGGCCTGGGACTCCACAGCCCTTCGCTTTGGAAGCCCCAGGCCTGGGGCGCCCCAGCCCTTAGGCTTAGGGAGCCCCAGGCCTGGGGCATCCCAGCCCTTAATTTAGGGACTCCCAGGCCGGGGGGCCCCAGCCCTTAGGCTTAGGGAATCCCAGGACTGGGTTACCCAGCCCTTATGCTTAGGGAGCCCCAGCCCTGTGGCGTCCCAGCTTTAGGCTTTAAAAGCGCCAGGCCTATGGCTCCTGAGCCCTTAGGCTTTGGGAGCCCCAGGCCCGGGGTGCCCCAGCCCTTAGGTTTAGGGACTCCCAGGCCCGGGGTGCCCCAGCCCTTAGGTTAAGGGAGCCCCAAGCCCGTAGCACCCCAGCCCATAGGCTTTGGGAGCCCCAGGCCCGGGGTGCCCCAGCCTTTAGGTTTAGGGTGCCCCAGGCCCGGGGCGCCCCAGCCCTTAGGATTTGGGAGCCTAAGGCCTGGGGCACCCCAACCCTTGCGATAAGGGAGGACCTGGCCTGTGTCGCCACAGCCCTTTGGATTTGGGAGCCCAAGGCCTGGGGCACCCCGGCCCTTAGGCTTAGGGAGCCCCAGGCCTGGGGCGCCCCAGCACTTAGGCTTTGGGAGACCCAGGCGTTGGGTGCCCCAACCCTTAAGCTTAGGGAGCCCCAGGGCAGGGGAGCCCCAGCCCTTAGGGTTTGGGTGCCCCAGGCCTGGGGTGCCCAAGTCCTTAGGAAAAGGGAGCCACAGGCCTGGGGCGCCCCAGCCCTTAGGCTTGTGGAGCACGTGGCCTGGGGAGCCCCAGAACTTAAGCTTAGGGAGTCCCAGTCCTGGGGCGCCCCATCCCTTAGGCTTTGGGGGCCCGAGGCCTGGGGCGCCCCAGCCCTTAGGCTTTGGGAGCCTCAGGCCTGTGGCTCCCCATCCCGTAGTCTTTGGGAACCACAGGCCTCGGGCACCCCAGCCCTTAGGTTTAGGGAGCCCCAGGCATGGTGCGCCCCAGCACTTAGGCTTAGGGAGCCCCAGCCTTCGGCGCCCCAGCCCTTAGAGTAGGGAGCCCCAAGCCTAGGGCGCCCCAGCCCTTAGGCTTAGGGAGCCTCATGCCTAGGGATGCCCAGCCCTTAGGCTTAAGGAGCCCCAGGCCTGGGACGCCCCAGCCCTTAGGCTTTGGGAGCCCCAGGCCTGGAGGGCCCCAGCCCTTAGGCTTAGGGATCACCTGGCCAGGCGTGCCCAAGCACTTAGGCTTAGGGAGCCCCAGGCCTGGGTCGCCCCTGCCCTTAGGCTTAGGGAGCCCCAGGCCAGGGGCGCCCCAGCACTTAGGCTTTGGGAGCTCCGGGCCTTGGGCGCCCCAGCCCTTAAGCTTAGGGAGCCCCAGGGTAGGGGCACCCCAGCTGTTGGGCTTGGGAGCCCCAGGCCTGGGGTGCCCCAACCCTTTGGCTTTGGGACCCAAAGCCTGGGGCGCCCCAGCCCAGGTTTAGGGAGCCCCAGACCTGGGGCGCCCAAGCCCATAGACTTTGGGAGCCCCAGGCCTGGGGGGCCCCAGCCCTTAGGCTTAGAGAGCCCCATGCCTGGGGAGCCATAGCCCTTAGGCTCAGGGAGCCCCAGGCCTGGGGCGCCTCAGCCCTTAGGCTTTGGGAGCCCCAGCCTAGGGAGCCCCAACCCTTAGGCTTAGGGAGCCCCAGGCCTGGGGCACCCCAGCCCTTAGGTTTAGGGAGCACAAGGACTGGAGCGTCCCAGCCCTTAGGCTTAGGGAGACCAAGGCCTGGGGCGCCCTAGCACTTAGGCTTAGGGAGCCCCAGGTGGGGCGCCAAAGCATTTAGGCTTAGGGAGCCCCAGGCCTTGGGCGCCTCAGCCCTTAGGCTTTGGGATTCCCAGGCCTGGGGCACCCCAGCCTTTAGGCTTTGGGAGCCCCAGGCCTGGGGCGCCCCAGTCCTTAGACTTTCGGAGCCCGAGGCCTGGGGCGCCCCAGCCCTTTGGCTTAGGGGGCCCCAGGCCTGTGGCTCTCCAGCTTTAGGCTTTGAAAGCGCCAGGCTTGTGGCTCGGATGCCCTTAGGCTTTGGGAACCCCAGGCCTGGGGCTCCCCAGCCCTTAAGCTTTGGGAGCTCCAGGCCTGAGGCGCCCCAGCCCTTAGGCTTATGGAGCCAAGGCCTGGGGCGCCCCAGCCCTTATGCTTAGGGAGCCCAAGGCCTGGGACACCCCAGGCCTTAGGCTATAGGAGTCTCAGGCCTGGGGCGCCCCAGCCCTTAGGCTTAGGGAGCCCCAGGCCTGGCCGCCCCAGCACTTAGGATAAGGGAGCCCCAGGTGGGCGCCCCAGACTTTAGGCTTAGGGACCCCTAGGCCTTGGATTCCCCAGCCCTTAGGATTAGGGAGCCCCTGGCCTGGGGTGCCCCAGCACTTAGGCTTTGGGAGCCCCAGTGTAGGGCGCCCCAGCCCTTAGGCTTTGGGAACCCAGGCCTCGGGCGGCCCAGCCCTTAGGCTTTGGGAGTCCCAGGTCTTGGGCGCCCCAGCCCTTATGCTTTGGCAGCCCCATGTCTGGGGCAACCCAGCCCTTAGGCTTAGGGAGCCCCAGGCCTGTGGCGCCCCAGCCTTTAGGCTTTGAGAGCGCCAGGCTTGGCGCGCCCCAGCCGTTAGGCTTTGGGAGCCCCAGGCCTGGAGTGCCCCAGCCTTTAAGATTTGGGACCCCAGTCCTGGGGCGCCACAGCCCTTAGGCTTAGGCAGCACCTGGCCAGGGGCGCCCCAGCACTTAGGCTTAGGTAGCCCCAGGCCTGGGGCGCCCCAGCCCTTAGTCTTAGGGAGCCCCAGGACTGGGGCGACCCAACCCTTAGGCTTAGGGACTCCCAGGCCTGGGTTGCCCCAGACCTTAGGCTTTTGGATCCCCAGGCCTGGGGCGCCCCAGCCCTTAGGATATGGGACCCCAGTCCTGGGGCGCCACAGCCCTTAGGCTTAGGGAACACCTGGCCAGGGGCGCCCCAGCACTTAGGCTTAGGGAACCCCAGGCCTGGGGCGCCCCACCCCTTAGGCTTAGGGAGCCCCAGGCCTGGGGCGTCCCAGCACTTAGGCTTAGGGACTCCCAGGCCTGGGTTGCCCCAGACCTTAGGCTTTGGGAGCCCCAGGCCTCGGGCGCCCCAGCCATTAGGTCTTGGGAGCCCCAGGCCTGTGGTGCCCCAGCCGTTAGGCTAAGGAGCCCCAGGACTGGGGCGCCCCAGCGCTTGGAATTTGGAAGCCCCAGGCCTGGGGTGCCCCAGCCCTTAGGCTTCGGAGCCCCAGGCCTGGGCCGCTCCAGCCCGTAGTCTTAGGGAGCCCCAGGCCTGTGGCGCCCCAGCCTTTAGGCTTTGAGATCGCCAGGCCTGGGGCGCCCCAGCCCTTAGGATATGGGACCCCAGTCCTGGGGCCCCACAGCCCTTAGGCTTAGGGAGCACCTGGCTAGGGGCGCCCCAGCACTTAGGCTTAGGGAGCCCCTGGCCTGGGGCGCCCCAGCCCTTAGGCTTAGGGACTCCCAGGCCTGGTGGGCCCCAGCCCTTAGGCTTAGGGAGCCCCAGGCCTGGGTTGTCCCAGAGCTTAGGCTTTGGGAGCCCCAGGCCTGGGGCGCCCCAGCCATTAGGTCTTGGGAGCCCCAGGCATGGGGCGTTCAAGCCGATAGGCTAACGAGCCCCAGGATTGGGGCGCCCCATCCCTTAGGATTTGGGAGCCCCAGGCCTGAGACTCCCCAACCCTTAGGTTTGGAAGCCCCAGGCTTGGGGCGCTTCAGCCCTTAGGCTTAGGACGCCCCAGGCCCGGGACGCCCCAGCCCTTAGGCGAAGGGAGCCTCAGGACCGGGGCTCCCCAGCCCTTAGGCTTTGGGGGCCCCAGGCCAGGGCCGCCCAAGCCCTTAGGCTTAGGGTGCCCCAGGCCCGGGGAACCCCAGCCATTCGGCTTCGGGAGCCTCAGGCCTGGGGTGCCCCAGCCCTTAGGCTTAGGGAGGCCCAGGCCCGGGGCGCCCCATTCCTTATGCTTTAGGAGCCCAAGGCATGGGGCGCCCCATCCCTTAGGCTTATAGAGTCCAAGGCTTGGGGCGCACCAGCCCTTAGACTTAGGGAGCCCCAACTCTGGCGCGCCCCAGCCCTTAAGCTTTTTAAGCCTCAGGCCTGGGGCGCCCCCACCTTTAGGGTTAGTGAGCCCCAGGACTGGGTGCCCCAGCCCTTATTCTTAGGGAGCCCCAGGCCGGGGGCGCCCCAGCTCTTAGGCGTTGGGAGCCCCAGACCTGGGGTGCCCAAGTCCTTAGGAAAAGGGAGCCCCAGGCCTGGGGCGCCCCAGCCCTTAGGCTTAGGGATCCCTAGGCCTGGCGTGCCCCAGCCCTTATGCTTAGGTGTCACGCGCGACCCTCCCACGGCGGAAGATAAGAGGATGAACGCAACACACGACGAGACAAATTGACCAGGATCCTTCTGATAGCGTGATAAGCGGAGTTTATTGAGAGCTGCCTCTAGATCCGAGGTCAGCTATGGAAGACCCCGGGCAGGCTAAAAACCCTGGCTTATATATGCTTCGGGGTGACGGGGCTCTCTCAGATAGGCGCAAAGCTCTCCTGCGTCAAAGTCCAGACTGAGCGCATGCGTGGCATAAGTTGTTATCACTAACCCTGAAGATAAGGGCGCGGTCCAGCGCCATCTTGTAATGGCATCCACATCTCCTCCCTTTTTATATAATAAGATTTTGGAATCCCGCCTGTCTTAGGTGACCTAGCATGCCACATGGTCCTTACCCGTCATCGGAACTCCTGCCCTCTAGCGGCAGGCTCCTGTCTTAGGTTGGTACCATGTCCCACTGGTCTTTCCCGTCTTTGGCTGCGGACTCAACTTGCGCATGGTCTAGCGCTTGAGGAGGGGAAGCCAAATCTCTGGCTGCTCGCCCTTTTCAAGAGCCATGAGGGCTTGTAATATCACACGCTTTTCGCTAGCCTGATTGCGCTTGAGCTTGCAAATCATCCAGAGAAGAATTATGCCACCGAAGCAGATTAAGCCCCAAAATAAAAATGTTCCCACCCACTCCTTGAAATAGGAAAAAGCAGAGGACAACCAAGAGGTGTAATCTCCAAGCGTGATAGGCTTAGTACGTGTGCCATTCAATTTCAAAATCTTCAACAACATCTGGTCCTGTATCGCTTCCAGCTCTTCACTCCATTGGCCTGTCAAAAAATCTGAAATGTTTTTAATAATGCTGCTTGATTCATTATATACAATAGGGGTGACACAAACCGCAGGTGTTGATAATACACAGCTCAGTTGTACCAAGCTGGTAAGTTGCTCAATTTCTTGTTGCAATAAATCCGTTTTTTGATTCAACAGAATTATTCCCGCCGCTGAATGAGCTTGGGCATTGCGGGCTTCCATTAGTGCATCCGTGGTTTTTTCCACAACTTCATTTATAACTTTAGCTGTCTGCACTTGATTGGCCATAGCGATACCCGCAGTTACGGCCGCTGTTGCTGATATCGCTATTGCTGTAACAATTGCAGCTGTTATGCCAAAAATCTCTTTTATGTCTCAATAGAGTAGTAATGGGGAATTGATTCGGATCCGCTTCCACAGGTATAGGAACTAAGGTGGGAATGCGAATGACCATAGCATTATGCGTTCGGTTTCCAGACCAACACTCTCTAATTTTACATCTACATTTACTACTATTGCAACTAACAACATCATTTATAATACATGTATCATTAAAAACTAAAAATAAAAAAGGACTTTTTACGCAAACTGGATTATAATCATAAATATAATTATGGCTATAACTCAAGCCTTCACTAACGTTTGCCATATTTTCCACAATAACTACATTAGCTCTTTTGAGACGTATGACGCTTCCCAACAAGCCAGCAAAAGGGGACATAATAGTGGCAGCATTCAATCTGTTATTTAGAATCCACTGATGCCACGGCCATGTATTCTTTCTCACATTCTGGGTGCTGTTATATAATTTTGGGGAAAAATTGAGGTTTAGTTTAGATAAATACAATTTATCCTGTACCCCTGGGTCACAGTTTTCAAACTCTGGTGGAAATCTTTCTCTAGGACGACAGGGAGGGAATACCCTCACTCTTTCCAGAGTACCATTGCATCGAGTTCTTTCCTCATGTTCTTCGCCCGTCTCTACTGGTGCTAGCAATTCTTCTTGCCAGACATATGTCTCGACACGCGTCACCGGCAGAGTTGCTGGTGTCGACCATTCGCCTAGTTGCGGGGCTGGGGGCGAGCCACTAAAAATCATCTCACCTTCTTGATCAACCTCTACCTTGACAGTCGACCCTGGGGTAACTTCAGGATCAAGCCATGTTGTAACATTTATCTTTCTCAAATTTATGCACTGATTACTGGAAGAATTTTTTACGATATGGAAACATAAGCTATTAACTAAAGTAAAATTTGTGACATTATAAAATTTTGATACTTTACTCACAGGAGGACTACAAGGGACTCCCAATCTATCACATTTTTGAGCAAAAAATACTCGGAGAACTGGGGCTTGTCTATTTACTGGATGGGGTATAGGCCAGGTTCTCACCACTCCCCACAATTTTTCTGCCCGGGTTGCTTCTACTATAATAATCAAACTAAATATGACCTGTATCATGATCATAGTAATTTTCTATCTTCAAATGTTAAAAGCACTGTGTTCCTGCAAAAACAAGAACCCAAAAACAATAAAAAAGTCCTAGCCAAATCCTGTCCTGCCAAGACCAATCGTTTGGCGCGGAGGCAACAAGGGCAATTGCAAAAAATAAAGCAATGGGGATAATGCTCAAAAAATTGAGGCCAAAACAATGGCTATGGGGCCACATCAGGCTTTTCAACAATCTCTGTTTGTTTCTCTTCTTTTCTTATCTCCTCCTTTGTCTCTGACGTCCTCGTCACTTCTCTGGTCAATCGCGATGGCACCCACACAGGCTGTCTTTCATTCTGCGGAAAAACACAAAGACTTCCTCTGGATCTGATCAACACCGGATCCGGACCATACCATTTATTATCTAGCACGTTTTTCCATTTAACCATTTCCTTGGTTGGTGTTGGCCATTGTCCATGGCGCTCAGCAGCCGACTGATTATTGATATCCAATTTTAAAAAATTTATAGTAAATAAGGCTAATGCCAGTTTTTGTCGAGGGGTTACTAAACAGATGACTGAAGACTGACCATCTCCCCCTTTTTGTTTTTGTAAATAATGTTTAAGCGTTTGATTGGCACGTTCTACAATACCTTGTCCTTGGGGATTGTAAGGTAGACCAGTAATATGTTTAACTTGCATACGTTCACAAAACTGTTGAAAGGACCGAGCTGTGTAGGCTGGGCCATTGTCTGTTTTTATGCATTGGGGTTTTCCCCACGCACTCCAAGCTTCTAAACAGTGCTGGATCACATGTTGCACCTTTTCTCCCGTCAACGGGGTGGCTACCAGGATGCCAGAGCAGGTGTCAACGGACACGTGAATATATTTCATTTTTCCAAACGAATTTTCATGTGTGACATCCATTTGCCACACGTCTAAAGGACGTAGTCCTCTAGGGTTGACTCCCGTATGTGGTTCATGAATAAATGGGATACAACTAGGACAGGCTCGGACAATTTTTTGAGCCTCTTCTCGGGATATATTAAATTTATGACTCAAAGTTCGGGAAGGGACATGAAAAAGTTTGTGAAAATCCACGGCCTGTTGGACAGGCATTAGTATCACAAGGGCTAATGTTCTTGTGACCTTATCAGCTAGGTCATTGCCCTGACTCATGGGTCCCGGGAGGCCCGAGTGAGCACGGATATGCCCTATGTAAAAAGGGTTGGTTCTATTAAGAATACACTCCTGAATGCAACTCAAAATTCTAGAAACGTTACTCTTGGCGCTTATTTTTCCAGCGACTTCTAATTGCTGCACTGCATTAACTACATATTGAGAATCGGAAATTAAATTAAAGGGTTCTTTTATTGCTTTAAAAACTTCTAAAACTACTTGACATTCTACTTTTTGAGGTACTCCTTTCTCAAAGTGAAAGGTCTGAACTTTTGTGTCAATGTCCATGCTTCCGATCCCAGATTTAGATCCATCAGTATATATAGTTTTCGCACCAAGAATGGGTTTAACTCTAGTAAGTTTGGGAAAAATAACAGGATGCTGTTGGATAAAACTTAACACAGGGTGTTTGGGGTAGTGGTTATCTATCATACCAGTAAAGGAGCATACTAATATAGCCCAATCATCTAACAAGGCACTTAACGTATCTACTTGGTCTTTGGTGTATGGTACAACTAGCTTTTTAGGCTGTGTTCCAAAATGCTTTATACAGGTAATAATGGTGTTTAAAGCTATGGTAGCTACCAGGTTAGGATAATAGCTAATTGTTCTCCCTGTGTGAGAGGGCATGTGAACCCATAACAAAGGACCCTCTTGCCATAAAGCGGCTGTGGGGCTATGTGGGGTCTGGATTACACAGACCTGTAATTCCTTTTTAGGATCAAACCTAAGGACCTGAGCCTTGCTAAGGGCCTCTTCAACTTTCATTAAACTTTTCCTAGCTTCTTCTGATAATTCTCTAGGAGAGTTTAAGTCAGAATCTCCTTCTAAGATTTTGAAAAGGGGTTCTAAAACAACAGTAGGCAATTTTAAATAAGGTCGAATCCAATTAATATCTCCTAATAGTTTTTGAAAATCATTCAAAGTAGTCAATTGGTCACACCTAATTGATATCTTTTGTGGGCTAACAACTGTATGCTCTATTCTTGCGCCTAAAAATTTTCCTACAGACTGTTTTTGAATCTTTTCGGGGGCAATCTCTAGCCCCCTTTTTTGAAGAAGTCGAGTTATTTCCAAAAACAATTGTTCCACCATAAGTTCTGTCGGGGCTGCTAAAAGAATGTCATCCATATAATGTACAATTTTTGCCTATGGAAACTTTTCTCGGGCAGGCTGGATGGCGGTACTAACATAAAGTTGACACATAGTTGGAGAATTTTGCATTCCTTGAGGGAGGTTTAACCACTGATATCTTTCATCTGGCTTTTCTTGATTAATGGAAGGTAGGGTGAATGCGAATCGTGGCACATCAAGCGGATGTAATGGAATAGAGAAAAAACAGTCCTTGATGTCCAGGATAATGACTCTCCAGTCTTTAGGTAAGGCATACCTCTTTGTATAATCCCCATGGGCTGCATTTTGTCTTGCTTGGGTCATGCTGTTTTCCATCCACATAGACTTCCACTCTAGGTACTGTCCTGTGGTTAGGACCGCCTTGGTGACTGAACACCAGTCAGTAGGAGTCATACAATGCGCACAGACACGATCTATTAAAGATTGTGTGTAATTAGCATTGACTCCGTAAGATCTTACTGCCTCGGCCAATTCCTTGACAATTTTATAATCTAAAGGTTCATGATATCGCTGTTGGTTGGCATTTTCAAAAACCGGGAACATCTGACTAAGCATCCGTTGGCTCTTCAGCGTCAAAAGAGAATAATTTTGTCCCCCTAAGCTATAGGGGGGAGGTATCTGAGGTGCCGGAGGTATAGACTTAATAGCAGCAAACTCATCGCACCTCCCTCTGTCATATGCAGCCGCCGCCTCCTCCAATTCCTCCTCATCACTTTCGGTAAGGCCTAAAGCCCCTAATTCCTTCCAGGGATAAATACTTCCTGGCACTTTGGATTTGTCTTTAAGCTGAATCTCAGTAGGGGCTTCCTGCCGTGCCCGCGCGGCAGCCCCCCTCTCTCTTGTGGTCCCTCCTGTTTTTGGCTGTTTTGTCTCCGTTTCCTCTCCGGTCTCTGATTCCGAGCCGGTCACGGAGGTTTCCTCTGACTCCGTATTTGTCTCCAATTTTGAGCTCCTGTGTTTTTTCCTTTTAGATCGATCTATTCCCGGATCGTCCTTTTCGGATGTCCCGTTTCCTAGGGTGTGTTCCTGTCCTGCTTCTGACATGCTGTCTTGAAAGTCAATCCACTCACGTTGCCCCTGACGTATCACTTCTGCACAAGCTTCGTCCACTAAGCAACTTCTAACTAGTTTCCAGACCGGTCTCGTGCCCGGTCTTATCTGTCCCTCTTCTTTTGCTCGATCAATGTCTCTTCCCAACTTGTCCCAACATGGGACAGTCAGAGAGCCCGTTGTTAGAAACCATGGTGCAATCTGGTCTATTTCCCTCACAAATTTGCTAAGCGTGCCTTCTGATATCTTCAGTTTACGAGCTAGCAAGATTTGCTGCAAAGTTTTAACCATCTGTTTTATTGGAACATTTCCCATGTCGCCTGTTTATCTACATGGGACTTAAGCACAGGATTTTCTTCTCAGTCTAAACCGAAAGCGGAAGCAGCACTCTCTCTCACACTCAGCCAAGGCCGCCGCAGCCGTAACGGATAAACATTCACACAGCAGTGGCCTTGCAGAACTCACCCTCTCCGCAGCGCTGATCAGTTCTGAATCCTGCCTTTCGGGGGTCTCCACTCAACCGTCTCGTCGCCTTGTTAAGGACTCGAAATCCCGGGTTTTCGGCACCAGCTGTCACGCGCGACCCTCCCACGGCGGAAGATAAGAGGATGAACGCAACACACGACAAGACAAATTGACCAGGATCCTTCTGATAGCGTGATAAGCGGAGTTTATTGAGAGCTGCCTCTAGATACGAGGTCAGCTATGGAAGACCCCGGGCAGGCTAAAAACCCTGGCTTATATATGCTTCGGGGTGACGGGGCTCTCTCAGATAGGCGCAAAGCTCTCCTGCGTCAAAGTCCAGACTGAGCGCATGCGTGGCATAACTTGTTATCACTAACCCTGAAGATAAGGGCGCGGTCCAGCGCCATCTTGTAATGGCGTCCACACTTAGGAAGCACCTGGCCTGGGGCGCCCCAGAACTTAGGCTTAGGGAGTCCCAGTCCTGGGGCGCCCCATACCTTAGGCTTTGGGAGCCCCAGTCTGGGGCACCCCAGCCCTTAGGCTTTGTGAGCCCCAGGCCTGTGGCTCCCCATCCCTTAGTCTTTGGGAACCACAGGCCTCGGGCGCCCCAGCCCTTAGGTTTAGGGAGCCCCAGGCATGGGGCGCCCCAGCACTTAGGCTTAGGGAGCCCCAGGCCTTCGGCGCCCTAGCCCTTAGAGTAGGGAGCCCCAGGCCTACGGCGCCCTAGCCCTTAGTTTTAGGGAGCCTCATGCCTAGGGTTCCCAGCCCTTAGGCTTAAGGAGCCCCAGGCCTGGGACGCCCCAGCCCTTAGGATTTGGGAGACCCAGCCTGGAGGGCCCCAGCCCTTAGGCTTAGGGATCACCTGGCCAGGGGCGCCAAAGCACTTAGGCTTAGGGAGCCCCAGGCCAGGGGCGCCCCATCCCTTAGGATTAGGGACCCCCAGGCCTCGTCGCCCCTGCCCTTAGGCTTAGGGAGCCCCAGGCCTGGGGCGCCCCAGCCCTTAGGCTTAGGGAACCCAAGGCATGGGGCACCCCGGCCCTTAGGCTTAGGGAGCCCCAGGCCTGGGGCGCCCCAGCACTTAGGCTTTGGGAGCCCCAGGCCTTGGGACCCCAGCCCTTAAGCTTAGGGACCCCCAGGGTAGGGGCGCCCCAGCCCTTGGGCTTGGGAACCCCAGGCCTGGGGTGCCCCAGCCCTTTGGCTTTGGGACCCCAAGCCTGGGGCGCCCCAGCCCGTAGGCTTTGGTAGCCCCAGGCCTGGTGCACCCAAGCCTAGGTTTAGGGAGCCCCAGACCTGTGGCGCCCAAGCCCTTAGACTTTGGGAGCCCCAGGCCTGGGGCGCCCCAGACCTTAGGCTTTGGAGCCCCATCCTAGGGAACCCCAACCCTTATGCTTAGGGAGCCCCAGGCCTGGGGCGCCCCCGGCCCTTAGGCTTAGGGCTACAAAGGCCTGGGGCGACCTAGCACTTAGGCTTAGGGAGCTTCATGCCTAGGGTTCCCCAGTCCTTAGGCTTAAGGATCCCCAGGCCTGGGACGCCCCAGCCCTTAGAGTAGGGAGCCCCAGGCCTAGGGCGCCCCAGCCCTTAGGCTTAGGGATCACCTGGCCAGGGGCGCCCAAGCACTTAGGCTTAGGGAGCCCCAGGCCTGGGGCGCCCCTGCCCTTACGCTTTGGGAGCCCCAGGCCTGGTGTGCCCCAGCCCTTAGTCTTAGGGAGCCCCAGGCCTGGAGGGCCCCAACCCTTAGGCTTAGGGATTACCTGGCCAGGGGCGCCCAAGCACTTAGGCTTAGGGAGCACCAGGCCTGGGGCGCCCCTGCCCTTACGCTTTGGGAGCCCCAGGCCTGGGGCGCCCCAGCCCTTAGGCATAGGGAGCCCAAGGCTTGGGGCACCCCGGCCCTTAGGCTTAGGGAACCCCAGGCCTGGGGGGCCCCAGCACATAGGCTTTGGGAGCCCCAGCCTAGGGAGCCCCAACCCTTAGTCTTAGGGAGCCCCAGGCCTGGGGCGCCCCAGCCCTTAGGCTTAGGGAGCCCCAGGACTGGAGCGCCCCAGCCCTTAGGCTTAGGGAGACCAAGGCCTGGGGCGCCCTAGCACTTAGGCTTAGGGAGCCCCAGGTGGGGCGCCAAAGCATTTAGGCTTAGGGAGCCCCAGGCCTTGGGCGCCTCAGCCCTTAGGCTTTGGGAGCCCCAGGTCTGGGGCACCCCAGCCTTTAGGCTTTGGGTGCCCCAGGCCTGGGGCGCCCACGTCCTTAGGTTTTGGGAGCCCCAGGATGGGGCGCCCCAGCCCTTAGGCTTTGGAGCCCCAGGCCTGTGGCGCCCAAGCTTTAGGCTTTGAAAGCGCCAGGCTTGTGGCTCAGCTGTCCTTAGGCTTTAGGAGCCCCAGGCCTGGGGCTCCCCAGCCCTTAGGCTTTGAGAGATCCAGGCCTGGGGCGCCCCAGTCCTTAGGTTTTGGGAGCCCCAGGCATGGGGTGCCCCAATCCTTAGGCTTAGGGAACCCCAGGTCTGGGTTGCCCCAGATCTTAGGCTTTGGGAGCCCCAGGCCTCGGACGCCCCAGCCATTAGGTCTTGGAGCCCCAGGCCTGGGGCGCCCCAGTCGTTAGGCTAAGGAGCCCCAGGACTGGGGCGCCCCAGCCCTTAGAATTTGGGAGCCCTATGCCTGGGACTCCACAGCCCTTAGCTTTGGAAGCCCCTGCCTGGGGCGCCCAAGCCCTTAGGCTTAGGGAGCCCCAGGCCTGGGGCGTTCCAGCCTTTAATTTAGGGACTCCCAGGCCTGGGGGGCCCCAGCCCTTAGACTTAGGGAACCCCAGGCCTGGGTTGCCCCAGCCCTTATGCTTAGGGATCCCCTGGCCTGTGGCGCCCCAGCTTTAGGCTTTGAAAGCGCCAGGCCTATGGCTCCCGTGCCCTTAGGCTTTGGGAGCCCCAGGCCTGGGGCGCCCCAGCCCTTAGGCTTAGGGAGTCCCAGGCCCAGGGTGCCCCGGCCCTTAGGTTAAGGGAGCCCCAAGCCCGTGGCACCCCAGCCCTTAGGCTTAGGGAGTCCCAGGCCCGGGGTGCCCCAGCCCTTAGGTTTAGGGTGCCCCAGGCCCGGGGCGCCCCAGCCCGTAGGCTTTGGTAGCCCCAGGCTGGGGCGCCCCAGCCCTTAGGCTTAGGGAGTCCCATACCCGGGGCGCCCCAGTCCTTAGGATTTGGGAGCCTCAGGACTGGGGCACCAGAGAGCTTAGGCTTAGGGAGCCAAGGCCTGGGGCGCCCCAGCCCTTAGGCTTAGGGAGCCCCAGGCCTGAGGCGTCCCAGCCCTTAGGATTATGGAGCCAAGGCCTGGGGCGCCCCAGGCCTTAGGCTTTGGGAGTCCCAGGCCTGGGGTGCCCCAGCCCTTAGGCTTAGTGAGGCCCAGGCCTGGGCGCCCCAGCACTTAGGATAAGGGAGCCCCAGGTGGGCGCCCCAGTCTTTAGGCTTAGGGAGCCCTAAGACTTGGACTCCCCAGCCCTTAGGATTAGGGAGCCCGAGGCCTGGGGTTCCCCAGCCCATAGGCTTTGGGAGCCCCAGGCCTAGGGCGCCCCAGCCCTTAGGCTTTGGGAACCTAGGCCTGGGGCGGCCCAGCCCTTAGGCTTTGGGAGTCCCAGGTCTGGGGCGCCCCAGCCCTTAGGCTTTGGGAGCCCTAGGTCTGGGGCAAACCAGCCCTTAGGCTTAGGGAGCCCCAGGCCTGTAGCGCCCCAGCCTTTAGGCTTTGAGAGCGCCAGGCCTGGCGCGCCCCAGGCCTTAGGCTTTGGGAGCCCCAGGCCTGGAGTGCCCCAGCCCTTAGGATTTGGGACCCCAGTACTGGGGCGCCACAGCTCTTAGGCTTAGGGAGCACCTGGCCAGGCGCGCCCCAGCACTTAGGCTTTGGGAGCCCCAGGCCTAGGGCGCCCCAGCCCTTAGGCTTAGGGAGCCCCAGGCCTGGGGCGCCCCAGCCCATAGGCTTAGGGACTCCCAGGCCTGGGTTGCCCCAGACCTTACGCTTTGGGAGCCCCAGGCCTCGGCGCCCCAGCCATTAGGTCTTGGGAGCCCCAGGCCTGTGGCACCCCAGCCGTTAGGTTAAGGAGCCCCAGAACTGGGGCACCCCAGCTCTTAGAATTTGGGAGCCCTAGGCCTGGGACTCCTCAGGCCTTAGCTTTGGAAGCCCTAGGCCTGGGGCGCCCCAGCCCTTAGGCTTCGTGAACCCCAGGCCTGGGGCGCCCCAGCCCTTAGTCTTAGGGAGCCCTAGGCCTGTGGCGCCCCAGCCTTTAGGCTTTGAGATCGCCAGGCCTGGGCGCCCCAGCCCTTAGAATATGGGACCCCAGTCCTGGGGCGCCACAGCCCTTAGGCTTAGGGAGCACCTGTGTAGGGGCGCCCCAGCACTTAAGCTTAGCGAGCCCCAGGCCTGGGGTGCCCCAGTCCTTAGGCTTAGGGACTCCCAGGCCTTGTGGGCCCCAGCCCTTAGGCTTAGGGAGGCCCAGGCCTAGGTTGCCCCAGAGCTTAGGCTTTGGTAGCACCAGGCCTGGGGCGCCCCAGCCATTAGGTCTTGGGAGCCCCAGGCCTGGGTCTTCCCAGCCGATAGGCTAAGGAGCCCCAGGATTGGGGCGCCCCATCCCTTAGGATTTGGGAGCCCCAGGCCTGGGACTCCCCAACCCTTAGGTTTGGAAGCCCCGGGCTTGGGGCGCCCCGGACCTTAAGCTTAGGAAGCCCCAGGCCAGGGACGCCCCAGCCCTTAGGCAAAGGGAGCCCCAGGCCAGGGGATCCCCAACCCTTAGGCTTTGGGAGCCCCAGGCCAGGGCCGCCCCAGCCCTTAGGCTTAGGGAGCCCCAGGCCCGGGGATCCCCAGCCCTTAGGGTTTGGGAGCCCCAGGCCTGGGGCACCCCAGCCCTTAGGCTTAGGGAGGCCCAGGCCCGCGGCGCCCCATCCCTTAGGCTTTAGGAGCCCAAGGCCTGGGGCGCCCCATCCTTTAGGCTTAGGGAGCCCAAGGCTTGGGGCACACCAGCCCTTAGACTTAGGGAGCCCCAGGACTGGCGCGCCCCAGCCCTTAAGCTCTTTGAGCCCCACGCCTGGGGCGCCCCAACTTTTAGGGTTAGTGAGCCCCAGGACTGGGGCGCCCCAGCACTTATTCTTAGGGAGTCCCAGTCCTGTGGCGCCGCAGCCCTTAGGCTTTGGGACCCCAGTCCTGGGGCGCCCCATCGCTTAGGCTTAGGGAGCCCCAGGCCTGGGGCGCCCGAGCCCTTAGGATTTGGGAGCCCCAGGCCTGGTGCCCAAGTCCTTAGGAAAAGGGAGCCGCAGGCCTGGGGCGCCCCAGCCCTTAGGCTTAGGGAGCCCTAGGCCTGGCGTGCCCCAGCCCTTAGGCTTAGGGAGCACCTGGCCTGGGGCACCCCAGAACTTAGGCTTAGGGAGTCCAAGTCCTGGGGCGCCCCATCCCTTAGGCTTTGGGAGCTCCAGGCCTGGGGCGCCCCAGCCCTTAGGCTTTGAGAGCCCCAGGCCTGTGGCTCCCCATCCATTAGTCTTTGGGAACCACAGGTCTCGGGCGACCCAGCCCTTAGGTTTAGGGAGCCCCAGGCATGGGGTGCCCCAGCACTTAGACTTAGGGAGCCCCAGGCCTTGGGCGCCTCAGCCCTTAGGCTTTGGGAGCCCCAGGCCTGGGGCGCCCCAGCCCTTAGACTTAGGGAGCCCCAGGCCTTGGGCGCCCCAGCCCTTAAGCTTTGGGACCCCAGTCCTGGGGCGCCCCAGTCCTTAGGTTTTGGGAGACCCAGGCCTGGGGTGCCCCAATCCTTAGGCTTAGGGAACCCCAGGTCTAGGTTACCCCAGATCTTAGGCTTTGGGAGCCCCAGGCCTGGGGCGCCCCAGCCGTTAGACTAAGGAGCCCCAGGACTGGGGCTCCCCAGCCCTTAGAATTTGGGAGCCCCAGGCCTGGGATTCCATAGCCCTTAGCTTTGGAAGCCACAGGCCTGGGGCGCCCCAGCCCTTAGGCTTAGGGAGCCCCAGGCCTGGGGCGTCCCAGCCCTTAATTTAGGGACTCCCAGGCCTAGGGGTCCCCAGCCCTTAGGCTTAGGGAACCCCAGGCCTGGGTTGCCCCAGCCCTTAGGCTTAGGGAGCCCCAGGCCTGTGGCGCCCCAGCTTTAGGCTTTGAAAGCGCCAGGCCTATGGCTGCCGTGCCCTTATGCTTTGGGAGCCCCAGGCCTGGGGCGCCCCAGCCCTTAGGCTTAGGGAGTCCCAGGCCCGGGGTGCCCCGGCCCTTAGGTTAAGGGAGCCCCAAGCCCATGGCACCCCAGCCCTTAGGCTTTGGGATGCCCAGGCCCGGGGTGCCCCAGCACTTAGGTTTAGGGTGCCCCAGGTCCGGGGCGCCCCAGCCCTTAGGATTTGGGAGCCTCAGGCCTGGGGCTCCCAAGCCCTTAGGCTTTGGGAGCAGCAGGTCTGGGGGCCCCTTTCCCTTAGGTTTTGGGAGCCCCAGGCCTGGGGCGCCCCAACCCTTAGGATAAGGGGGGACCTGGCCTGTGTCGCCCCAGCCATTTGGATTTCGGATCCCCAGGCCTGGGGTGCCCCAGCCCTTAGGCTTTGGGAGCTCCAGGCCTGGAGCGCCCCAGCCCTTAGGCTTTGAGAGCCCCAGGCTTGGGCACCCCAGCCCTTAGGTTTTGGGAGCGCCAGGCCTGGGGCGCCCCAGCCCTTAGGCTTTGGGATCCCCAGGCTTGTGGCGCCCCAGTCCTTAGGCTTAGGAAGACCGAGGCCCGGGGCGCCCCAACACTTAGGCTTAGAGAGCCCCTGGCCCATGTCTTCCCAGCCCTTGGGCTTTGGGAACCCCAGGCCTGGGGCCCCCCAGCCCTTAGGCTGAGGGAGCCCCAGGCCTGGAGCGCCCCAGCCTTTAGGCTTAGGGAGACCCAGGCCTGGGGCGCCCCAGGCCTTAGGCTTTGGGAGTCATAGGCCTGGGGCGCCCCAGCCCTTAGGCTTAGGGAGCCCCAGGCCTGGGCGCCCCAGAACTTAGGATAAGTGAGCCCCATGTGGGCGCCACAGCCTTTAGACTTAGGGAGCCCTAAGCCTTGGACTCCCCAGCCCTTAGGATTAGGGAGCCCCAGGCCTGGGGTGCCCAAGCCCTTAGGCTTTGGGAGTCCCAGGTCTGGGGCGCCCCAGCCCTTAGGCTTTCGGAGCCCCAGGTCTGGGGCAAACCAGCCCTTAGGCTTAGGGAGCCCCAGACCTGGGGCGCCCCAGCCATTAGGCTTTGAGAGCGCCAGGCCTGGGGCGCCCCAGCCCTTAGGCTTTGGGAGCCCCAGGCTTGTTGCGCTCCGGACCTTAGGCTTAGGAAGCCCCAGGCCCGGGACGCCCCAGCCCTTAGGCAAAGGGATCCCGAGTCCCGGGGCTCCCCAGCCCTTAGGCTTTGGGAGCCCTAGGCCAGGGCCGCCCCAGCCCTTAGGCTTAGGGAGCCCCAGGCCCGGGGATCCCCAGCCCTTAGGGTTTGGGAGCCCCAAGCCTGGGGAGCCCCAGCCCTTAGGCTTAGGGAGGCCCAGGCCCGGGGCGCCCCATCCCTTAGGCTTTAGGAGCCCAAGGCCTCGGGCGCCCCATTCCTTAGGCTTAGGGAGCCCAAGGCTTGGGGCGCAGCAGCCCTTAGACTTAGGGAGCCCCAGGACTGGCGCGCCCCAGCCCTTAAGCTTTTTGAGCCCCAGGCCTGGGGCGCCCCAACATTTAGGGTTAGTGAGCCCCAGGACTGGGGCGCCCCAGCCCTTATTCTTAGGGAGTCCTAGGCCTGTGGCGCCCCAGCCCTTAGGCTTTGGGACCCCAGTCCTGGGGCGCCCCAGCGCTTAGGCTTAGGGAGCCCCAGGCCTGGGGCGCCCCAGCCCTTAGGATTTGGGAGCCCCAGGCCTGGGTGCCCAAGTCCTTAGGAAAAGGGAGCCCCAGGCCTGGGGCGCCCCAGCTTTTAGGCTTAGGGAGCCCTAGGCCTGGGATGCCCAAGCCCTTAGGCTTAGGGAGCCCCAGGACTCTGGCGCCCCAGCCCTTCGACTTTGGGAGCCGCAGGCTGGGTGCCCCAGCCCTTAAGTTTAGGGAGCACCAGGCCTGGGACGCCCCAGCCCTTAGGCTTAGGGAGCCCCAGGCCTGGGGCACCCCAGCCCTTAGGCTTTGGGAGCCCCAGACCTGGGGCACCCCAGGCCTTAGGCTTTTGGAGCGCCAGGCCTGTGGCGCCCCAGCCCTTAAGATTTGGGAGCCGCAGGCCTGGGGCGCCCCAGCTCTTAGGCTTTGGGAGCCCTAGGCCTGGGACGCTCCTGCCCTTCGGATTAGGGAGCTCCAAGCCTGGGGTGCCCCAGCCCTTAGGCTTAGGGTGCAACAGGCCTGGGGCGCCCCAGCCCTTAGGCTTAGGGAGCCCCTGGTTTGGGGCGCCCCAGCACTTAGGCTTAGGGAGCCCCAGGCCTGGGGTGCCCCAAACCTTAGGTTTAGGGAGCCCAAGCCTGGGGCGCCCCAACCTTTAGCCTTAGGGAGCCCCAGGCCTGGGACGCCCAAGCCCTTAGGCTTAGGGAGCCCCAGGTCTGGGGCGCCCCAGCCCTTCGACTTTGGGAGCCACAGGCCTGGGACGCCCAAGCCCTTAGGCTTAGGGAGCCCCAGGCCTGGGGCGCCACAGCCCTTAGTATTTGGGATGCCCAGGACTGGGGCGCCCCAACCATTAGGCTTACGTAGCCCCAGGCCTTGGGCGCCCCAGCACTTAGGTTTGGGAGCCCCAGGCTTAGGGCACCCCAACCCATAGGCTTAGGGAGCGCCAGGCCTGGGGTGCCCCAGCCCTTAGGCTTAGGGAGCCCTAGGCCTGGGGCGCCCAGCCCTTAGGCTTAGTTAGCCCCAGGCCTGTGGCGCCCCAGCCCTTAGGCTTTGGGAGCCCCAGGCCTAGTGCGCCCCATCCCTTAGGCTTAGGGAGCCTCAAGCCTTGGGCGCCCCAGCCTTAAGGCTTAGGGAGCCCCAAGCCTGGTGCGCCCCAGCTCTTAGAATTAGGGATCCCCTGGCCTGGGGCGCCCCAGCCCTTAGGTTTTGGGAGCCCCAGGCCTGGGGCGCCCCATCCCTTAGCCTTCGGGAGCCAAAGGCCTGGGGTGCCCAGCCCTTAGGCTTTGGGAGCCCCAGGCCTGGGGCGCATCAGCCCTTTGGCTTTGGGAGCCCCAGTCCTGGGGTGCCCCAGCCCTTAAGCTTTGTGAGCTGCAGGCCTGGTTTGCCCCAGCCCTTAAGATTTGGGAGACGCAGGCCTGTGGCGCCCCAGACCTTAAGCTTAGGGAGCCCCAGGCCTGGGGTGCCCCAGCCCTTAGGCTTAGGGAGCTCCAAGCTTGGGGCGCCCCCACACTTAGGCTTAGGGAGCCCCTGCTCTGGGGCGCCCCAGCACTTAGGCTTAGGGAGCCCCAAGCCAGGGGCGCCCAAACCCTTAGGCTTAGAGAGCCCCAGGCCTGAGGCTCCCCAACCCTTAGGCTTAGAGAGCCCCAGACCTGTGGTGCCCCAGCAATTAGGCTTAGAAAGCCCCAGGCCTGGGTGCCCCTGCACTTACGCTTAGGGTGCCCTAGGCATGAGGCGCCCCAGCCCTTAGGCTTAGGGAGCCCCAGGCCTGTGGCGCCCCAGCCCTTTGGCTTTGGGAGTCCCAGGCCTGGGCGCCCCAGCCCTTAGGCTTTGGGAGTCCCAGGCCTGGGGTGCCCCAGCCCTTAGGCTTAGGGAGCCCCAGTCCTGTGGCGCCCCATCCCTTAGGCCTTGTGAGCCGCAGACCTGGGGCGCCCCAGCCCTTAAGATTAGGGATCCCAGGCCTGAGATGCCCCAGCCCTTAGGCTTTGGGAGTCCCAGGCCTGGTGATTCCCAGCTCTTTGACTTAGGGAGCCCCTGCCATGGGGCGCCACAGGCCTTAAGTTTTGGGAGTCCCAGGCCTGGGGTGCCCCAACCCTTAGCCTTAGGGAGCCCCAGGCCTGGGGCACCCTAGCCCATAGGCTTTGGGAGCCCCTGGCCTGAGGCGCCCCAGCCCTTAGGCTTTGGGATCCCAAGGCCTGGGGCGCCCCAGGCATTAGGTTTGGGAGCCCCAGGCCTGGGGTTCCCCAGCCTTTATGCTTTGGGAGCCGCAAGCCCGGGGCGCCCCAGCCCTTAGGCTTTGTGAGCCCCAGGCCTGCGGAGCCCCAGCCCTTAGTCTTTGGGAGCCCAAGGCCAGGGGCGCCCCAGCCCTTAGGCTTTGGGAGCCCCAGGCCAGGGGCGCCCCAGCCCTTAGGCTTTGGGAGCCCCAGGCCTTAGAAACGCCAGCCCTTCGGCTTAGGGAGCTCCAAGCCTGGGGCGTCCCAGTCCTTGGGTTTTGGGAGGCCCAGGCCTGAGGCGCCCCAGCCATTGGGCTTTGTGAGCCCCAGGCCTGGGGAGCCCCAGCCCTTTGGCTTTGGGAGCCCCAGGCCAGGGGCGCCCCTGCCCTTGCCTTAGGGAGCCCCAGGCCTGGGACACCCTAGCCCTTCGGCTTAGGGAGGCCCAGGCCTGGGGCGCCCCAGCTCTTGGGCTTAGAGAGCCCCAGGCCTGGGCCGTCCTAGCCCTTAGGCTTTGGGAGCCCTTGGCCTGGGACGCTCCTGCCCTTCGGATTAGGGAGCTCCAAGCCTGGGGTGCCCCAGCCTTTAGGCTTAGGGTGCCCCAGGCCTGGGGCGCCCCAGCCCTTAGGCTTAGGGAGCCCCTGGTTTGGGGCGCCCCAGCACTTAGGCTTAGGGAGCCCCAGGCCTGGGGTGCCCCAAACGTAAGGTTTAGGGAGTCCAGGCCTGGGGCGCCCCAACCCTTAGCCTTAGGGAGCCCCAGGCCTGGGGGGCCCAGCCCTTAGGCTTTGGGAGACCCAGGCTTGGGTCGCATCAGCTCTTAGGCTTAGGGAGCCCCATGCTTGGGGCGCCCCAGCCCTTAAGTTTAGGGAGCCCCAGACCTGGGACGCCCCAGCCCTTAGGCTTAGGAAGCCCCAGGACTGGGGCGCCCCAGCCCGTAGACTTTGGGAGCCGCAGGCCTGGGGCGCCCCAGCCCTTAAGTTTAGGGAGCACCAGGCCTTGTGCGCCCCAGCCCTTAGGCTTTGGGAGCCCCAGGACTGGGGCGCCCCAGCCCTTATACTTTGGTAGCCGCAGGCCTGGGGCGCCCCAGCCCTTATGTTTAGGGAGCACCAGGCCTGGGGCACCCCAGCACTTAGGCTTTGGGAGCCCCAGACCTGGGGCGCCCCAGGCCGTAGGCTTTGGGAGCGCCCGGCCTGTGGCGCCCCAACCTTTAGGATTTGGGAGCCGCAGGCCTGGGGCGCCCCAGCCCTTAGGCTTAGGGAGTCCCCGGCCTGGGGCGCCACAGCCCTTAATCTTAGGGAGCGCTAGGCCAGATGAGTCCCAGCCATTAGGTTTTGGTAGCCCCAGCTCTGGGGCGCCCCAGCCCTTAGGCTTTGGGAGCCCCAGGCCTGGGGCGCCCCAGCCTTAAGGCTTAGGGAGCCCCAACCCTGGTGCGCCCCAGCTCTTAGAATTAGGGATCCCCTGGCCTGGGGCGCCCCAGCCCTTAGGTTTTGTGAGCCGCAGGCCTGGGGCGCCCCAGCACTTAAGTTTAGGGAGCCCCAGGCCTGAGACTCCCCAGCCTTTAGGCTTAGGGAGCCCCAGGCCTGGGTTGCCCCAGCCCTTAGGTTTGGGAGCCCCAACCTGGGGCGCCCCAGCCCTTAGGCTTTGGGAGCACCAGTCCTGTGGCGCCCCAGCCCTTAAGATTTGGGAGACGCAGCCTGTGGCGCCCCAGACCTTACGTTTAGGGAGCCCCAGGCCTGGGTTGCCCCAGCCCTTAGACGTTGGGAGCCCCAGGCCTGTGGCGTACCAGCTCTTAGGCTTTGGGAGCCCCAAGCCTGGGACGCCACAGCTTTAGGCTTTGGGAGCCCCAGGTCTGGGGCAACCCAGCCCTTAGCCTTAGGGAGCCCCAGGCCTGGGGCGCCCCAGTCCTTAGGCTTAGGAAGCCCCAGGCCTGGGACGCCTCAGTCCTTGGGCTTAGGGAGCCCAAGGCCTGGGACGCCTCAACCCTTCGGCTTAGGGAGCTCCAAGCTTGGGGCGCAACCACACTTAGGCTTAGGGAGCCCCTGGTCTGGGGCGCCCCAGCACTTAGGCTTAGGGAGCCCCTGGTCTGGGGCGCCCCAGTACTTAGGCTTAGGGAGCCCCAGGTCAGGGGCGCCCAAACCCTTAGGCTTAGAGAGCCCCAGGCCTGAGGCTCCCCAAACCTTAGGCTTAGAGAGCCCCAGACCTAGGGCGCCCCAGCAATTAGGCTTAGAAAGCCCCAGGCCTGGGTGCCCCTGTCCTTACGCTTAGGGTGCCCTAGGCCTGAGGCGCCCCAGCCCTTAGGCTTTGGGAGTCCCAGGCCTGGGGCGTCCCAACCCTTAGGCTTTGGAACCCCAGGCCTGGGCGCCCCAGCCCTTCGGCTTTGGGAACCCAAGGCCTGGTGCACCCAGCCCTTAGACTTAGGGAGCACCAGGCCTTGGGGCCCCAGCCCTTAGGCTTAGGGAGCCCCAGGCCTGGGGTGCCCCAGCCCTTAGGTTTGGGAGCCCCAACCTGCGGCGCCCCAGACCTTAGGCTTTGGGAGCGCCAGGCCTGTGGCGCCCCAGCCCTTAAGATTTGGGAGACGCAGGCCTGTGGCGCCCCAGACCTTAAGCTTAGGGAGCCCCAGGCCTGGGGTGCCCCAGCCCTTGGACGTTGGGAGCCCCAGGCTTGTGGCGTACCAGCTCTTAGGCTTTGGGAGCCCCAAGCCTGGGACGCCCCAGCTTTAGGCTTTGGAGCCCCAGGTCTGGGGCGCCCCAGCCCTTAGCCTTAGGGAGCCCCAGGCCTGGGGGGCCCCAGCCCTTAGGCTTTGGGAGCCCCAGGCCTGGGGCGCTCCAGCACTTAGTCTTAGGGAGCCCCAGCCCTTAGGCTTTGGGAGCCCCAGGCGTGGGGAGCCCCAGCTGTTAGGCTTAGGAAGCCCCAGGCCTGGGGCACCCTAGCCCATAGGCTTTGGGAGCCCCAGGCCTGAGGCGCCCCAGCCCTTAGGCTTTGGGATCCCAAGGCCTGGGGCGCCCCAGGCATTAGGTTTGGGAGCCCCAGGCCTGGGGTTCCCCAGCCCTTATGCTTTGGGAGCCGCAAGCCCGGGGCGCCCCAGCCCTTAGGCTTTGTGAGCCCCAGGCCTGCGGCGCCCCAGCCCTTAGGCTTTGGGAGCCCCAGGCCAGGGGCACCACAGTCCTTAGGCTTTGGGAACCCCAGGCCTTAGAAGCGCCAGCCCTCGGCTTAGGGAGCTCCAAGCCTGGGGCGCCCCAGTCCTTGGGTTTTGGGAGGCCCATGCCTGAGGCGCCCCAGCCATTGGGCTTTGTGAGCCCCAGGCCTGGGGCGCCCCAGCCCTTTGGCTTTGGGAGCCCCAGGCCAGGGGCGCCCCAGCCCTTGCCTTAGGGAGCCCCAGGCCTGGGACACCCTAGCCCTTCGGTTTAGGGAGGCCCAGGCCTGGGGCGCCGGAGCTCTTGGGCTTCGAGAGCCCCAGGCCTGGGCCGCCCCAGCCCTTAGACTTTGGGAGCCCTTGGCCTGGGACGCTCCTGCCCTTCGGATTAGGGAGCTCCAAGCCTGGGGTGACCCAGCCCTTAGGCTTAGGGTGCCCCAACTTGGGGCGCCCCAGCTCTTAGGCTTAGGGAGCCCCTGGTTTGGGGCGCCCCAGCACTTAGGCTTAGGGAGCCCCAGGCCTGGGGTGCCCCAAACCTTAGGTTTAGGGAGTCCAGGGCTGGGGCGCCCCAACCCTTAGCCTTAGGGCGCCCCAGGCCTGGGGGGCCCAGCCCTTAGGCTTTGGGAGACCCAGGCTTGGGGCGCCAAAGCCCTTAAGTTTAGGGAGCCCCAGGCCTGGGGCGCCCCAGCCCTTAGACTTTGGGAGCCGCAGGCCTGGGGCGCCCCAGCCCTTAAGTTTAGGGAGCACCAGGCCTGGTGCGCCCAGCCCTTAGGCTTTGGGAGCCCCAGGACTGGGGCGCCCCAGCCCTTAGAATTTGCGAGCCGCAGGCCTGGTGCGCCACAGCCCTTAAGTTTAGGGAGCACCAGGCCTGGGGCACCCCAGCACTTAGGCTTTGGGAGCCCCAGACCTGGGGCGCCCCAGGCCTTAGGCTTTGGGAGCGCCAGGCCTGTGGCGCCCCAGCCTTTAGGATTTGGGAGCCGCAGGTCTGGGGCGCCCCAGCCCTTAGACTTTGGGAGCCGCAGGCCTGGGGCGCCCCAGCCCTTAAGTTTAGGGAGCACCAGGCCTGGTGCGCCCCAGCCCTTAGGCTTTGGGAGCCCCAGGACTGGGGCGCCCCAGCCCTTAGAATTTGCAAGCCGCAGGCCTGGGGCGCCACAGCCCTTAATTTTAGGGAGCACCAGGCCTGGGGCACCCCAGCACTTAGGCTTTGGGAGCCCCAGGGCTGTGGCGCACCACCTCTTAGGCTTTGGGAGCCCCAGGCCTGGGACACCCATGCTTTAGCCTTAGGGAGCCCCAGGCCTGGGGCGCCACAGCCCTTAATCGTAGGGAGCCCTAGGCCAGAGGAGTCCCAGCCATTAGGTTTTGGTAGCCCCAGCTCTGGGGTGCCCCAGCCCTTAGGCTTTGGGAGCCCCACGCCTGGGGCGCCACAGCCCTTAGTATTTGGGATGCCCAGGTCTGGGGCGCCCCAACCATTAGGCTTTTGGAGCCCCAGGCCTGGGGCGCCCCAGCACTTAGGTTTGGGAGCCCCAGGCCTAGGGCACCCCAACACATAGGCTTAGGGAGCGCCAGGCCAGGGTCACCCCGGCCCTTAGACTTAGGGAGCCCTAGGCCTGGGGCACCCAGCCCTTAGGCTTAGTTAGCCCCAGGCCTGTGGCGCCCCAGCCCTTAGGCTTTGGGAGCCCCAGGCCTAGTGCGCCCCAGACCTTAGGCTTAGGGAGCCTCAAGCCTTGGGCGCCCCAGCCTTAAGGCTTAGGGAGCCCCAAGCCTGGTGCGCCCCAGCTCTTAGAATTAGTGATCCCCTGGCCTGGGCGCCCCAGCCCTTAGGTTTTGGGAGCCCCAGGCCTGGGGCGCCCCATCCCTTAGCCTTCGGGAGCCAAAGGCCTGGGGTGCCCAGCCCTTAGGCTTTGGGAGCCCCAGGCCTGGGGCACATCAGCCCTTAGGCTTTGGGAGCCCCAGTCCTGGGGCGCCCCAGCCCTTAGGCTTTGTGAGCCGCAGGCCTGGGGCGTCCCAGCCCTTAAGTCTCCAATATCGCCCTCTGGTGGGCTTCTGGTCGACCCGTGCCACTAACCCCGCTCAGCCTTCACGGGGTGTCCACCGGTCACCTTGCTTGTAGACCATGGGCTCTCGCCACTATTCAACAAGATGGGCTCCTGATGCGACATGGTGAACTTTACTCGAGTCACTCTCGTGTTCTTTTTCACGTAAACCAAATCCACAGGTATCCGTGCCCATATGCAAGCAGTCCTTTTATTGCTGCATTTCTCCGACCTCCACACCATATGTAGATCCACGTGGACACCCAGCAAGCAATTCAGCCTGCTCACAGGCTCTCTTTAACACACAGTCCCAGGGAGATGTTTTCTCCCTACTCCGATTTTTTTTTTAAACTTCTGGCAAAGGCTTATGGTTCCTGAGTACACGAAAGCTCTGGTGGGCATCAATTTCACTGCATAGCTGTCTTCCCAGAGGTGGTCTAAACTCAGCTAAAGATCACCCCATTTTGGTGACTCAAAGCAAGTGGTCTTACAAACTTTCATTACTCCCACTTCCCATAGTTTCACGAGTAAACAACCGAGTAAAGGGTGGCTTGGTCTGACCTCTGGATAGACAATGAAGAAGAATTACCATGAGGGCAAGGTCAAACATATAGCTACTCTCCATCTTAAGATGAGTTTTTCCATTGCTCCACTGCTAGGTATCCTATTTGTGACTCTGGCTCTCGTACATAAACAGGGGCACAGAAACTCATGTCTAAGTGAGACTCATATATAAAGGTTAAGTGTTCATCAAGCAGACATCTGAAAGCAGAGTGGTCCAAACCCACAAGTCCGACATTAACCCATAAACCCGCATGTCTAACACCAATTGCAATGTCCTCCTCCATCTATCAAAACAGACGACATGTTGCCGGGTGAAGGAGGAGAGCCGAGGCAGTGAATGTGTAAGCAGAGCAGCATCGGCAGTGGATATGTCAGCATATCTCTGCACAGCTACTCCAACAACCCTGGCTTCCTTTCGGTAAGTACATGTGTCTTCGGCTCAGGGAAGGCTTGCCAAAAAGGAACCTAGACAGCTAAAGCAGGGAACAAGGTGAGGCAGCTGCACCCTACACCCATTTTCAGAAATGAAGAGACCCAACTAGAATGGCAATGCTCAAGGAGCCATTGATCCCTCCGCCCCTCATTTAACCGCACGTGTGTATCGCCCAGGTTGGCAAATCCACGAATTAAATCCACATTTGTGAACCTGGCACCCGTTCAAAATTCTTTAACCCCAACATGGAATTAAGTAACATCAGGACCTTAATTCTAAAACTTATGGAATGTTCCCCCACTCGGAGAGTTAGTAAGCCAACTACTCTGTGCCTTTATACGCCAAATTTTAGCTATTCACTATATGTATGGCCAACTAATATAAAACCAGTGCTCAGAGGAAACAATCATTGCTCGCTATGAAGAAATCTTCATTCCAATAGGAACCTTTCAAAGTCTGTGTCCATCGGCAAAATCAAAGCCGGACAGGCCGTGCATAAAGTCAGCACTCTTAGGCACCAGTTCACAGTCCCCAATATCGCCCTATGGTGGGCTTCTGGTCGACCCATACAGGCTACCTCACTCAGCCTTCACGGGGTGTCCACTGTTACCTTGCTTGTAGACCATGGGCTCTCGCCACTATTCAACATGTTGGGCTCCTGATGCGACCGGGTGAACTTTACTCGAGTCACCTTTGTGTTCTCCTTTTCAGGTAAACCAAATCCACAGGTATCCGTGCCCATACGCAAGCGGTCCTGTATTTGCTGCATTTCTCCGACCTCCACACTATATGTATATCCACGTGGAACCCAGCATGCAATTCAGCCTGCTCACAGGCTCTCTTTAACACACAGTCCCAGGGAGATGTTTTCTCCATAATCCCAGATTTTTTTTTTAACTTCTGGCCAAGTCTTATGGTTCCTGAGTACACGAAAGCACTGGTGGGGATCTATTTCACTGCATAGCTGTCTTCCCAATGGTGGTGTAAACCCAGCTAAAGATCACCCCATTTTGGTGGCTCAAAGCAAGTGGGCTTACAAACTTTCATTTTTCCCACTTCCCATAATTTCACCAGAAAACAACCGAGTAAAGGGTGGCTTTGTCTGACCTCTACATAGACAAGAAAGAAGAATTACCATGAGGGCAAGGTCAAACAAATAGCTACTCTCCATCTTAAGATGAGTTTTTCCATTGCCCCACTGCTAGGTATCCTATTTGTGACTCTGGCTCTCATAGAGAAACAGGGGCACAGAAACTCATGTCTAAGTGAGACTCATATATAACGGTTAAGTGTTCATTAAGCAGACATCCGAAAGCAGTATGGTCCAAACCCACAAGTCCGACATTAACGCATTAACCCACATGTCTAACACCAATTGCAACGTCCTCCTCCATATTTCAAAACAGACGACATGTTGCTGGCTGAAGGAGGAGAGACGAGGCAGTGAATGTGTAAGCAGCGTGGGCCGTGGATATGTCAGCATAACTCTGCACGGCTACTCAACAGCCCCGGCTTCCTCTGGGTAGGTCCATGTGTCTCGGCTTAGGGACGTATTGCAGGAAAGGAGCCTTGACAGCTAATGCAGGGAACAAGCTGAGGCATCTGCACTCTGCTCCCAAGTTCAGAAATTAAGAGACCCAACTAGAATGGCAATGCTCAAGAAGCCATTGATCCCTCCGCCCTTCATTTTACCGCACGTGTGTATCACCCAGGTTGGCACAATCCACGAACTAAATCCACATTTGTGAACCTGGCACCCGTTTAGAATTCTTTAATCACAACATGGAATTAAGTTACATCAGACCTGAATTCTAAAACTTATGGAATGTTCCCCCACTCAAAAAGTTTGTAAGACAACTGCTCTGTGCCTTTATACACCAAATTTTAGCTATTCACTTTATCTATGGCCCAAAATATAAAACAAGTGCTCAGAGGAAATATCATTGCTCGCCATGAAGAAAACTTCATTCCAATAAGAACCTTTCAAAGTCTGTGTCAATCGGCAAAATAATAGCCGGACAGGCTGTGCATAAAGTCAGCACTCTTAGGCACCAGTTCAAAGTCTCCAATATCGTCCTCTGGTGTGCTTCTTGTCGACCCGTACCGGGGACCTCGCTCAGTCACGGGGTATCCACCGGTCACCTTGCTTGTAGACCATGGGCTCTCGCCCCTATTCAACAAGTTCGGCTCCTGATGCGACGTGGTGAACTTTACTCGAGTCACCCTCGTGTTCTCCTTTTCAGGTAAACAAATCCACAGGTATCCGTGCCCATACGCAAGCAGTCCTTTTATTGCTGCATTTCTCCGACCTCCACACCATATGTAGATCCACGTGGACACTCAGCAAGCAATTCAGCCTGCTCACTGGCTCTCTTTAACACACACTCCCAGGGAGATGTTTTCTCCCTAATCCCAGATTTATTTTTTTTTACTTCTGGCCAAGTCTTATGGTTCCTGAGTACACCAAAGCACTGGTGGGCATCTATTTCACTGCATAGCTGTCTTCCCAGAAGTGGTCAAAACCCAGCTAAAGATCAACCCATTTTGGTGGCTCAAGCAAATGGGCTTACAAACTTTCATTTTTCCCCCTTCCCATAGTTTCCCCAGAAAACAACCGAGTAAAGGGTGGCTTTGTCTGACCTCTGGATAGACAACGAAGAAGAATTACCATGAGGGCAAGGTCAAACATATAGTTACTCTCCATCTTAAGATGAGTTTTTCCATTGCCCCACTTCTAGGTATCCTATTTGTGACTCTGGATCTCATAGAGAAACGGGGGCACAGAAACTCATGTCTAAGTGAGACTCATATATAAAAGTTAAGTGTTCATCAAGCAGACATCCGAAAGCAGTGTGGTCCAAACCCACAAGTCCGACATTAACGCATTAACCCACATGTCTAACAACAATTGCAGTGTCCTCCTCAATCTTTCAAAACAGATGACATGTTGCTGGCTGAAGGAGGAGAGATGAGGCAGTGAATGTGTAAGCAGAGCACCGTGGGCCGTGGATATGTCAGCATATCTCTACACGGCTACACCAACAGCCCGGTTTTCCTCTGGGTAGGTCCATGTGTCTTCGGCTCAGGGACGCCTTGCCGGAAAGGAGCCTTGACAGCTAAAGCAGGGAACAAGGTGAGGCAGCTGCACCATGCTCCCACTTTCAGAAATGAAGAGACCCAACTAGAATGGCAGTGCTCAAGGAGCCATTGATCACACCGCCCTTCATTTAACCGCACGTGTGTATCGCCCAGGTTCGCACAATCTACGAACTAAATCCACATTTGCGAACCTTGCACCCGTTCAAAATTCTTTAACCCCAACATGGAATTAAGTAACAACAGGACCTTAATTCAAAGCCTTATGGAATGTTCCCCCACTCAGAAAGTTTGTAAGCCAACTACTCTCTGCCATTATACGCCAAAATTTAGCTATTCACTTTATCTATGGCCCAAAATATAAAACAAGTGCTCAGAGGAAACAATCATGGCTCGCCATGAAGAAATCTTCATTCCAATTAGAACCATTCAAAGTCTGTGTACATCGGCAAAATCAAAGCAGGACATGCCGTGCATAAAGTCAGCACTCTTAGGCACCAGTTCACAGTCTCCAATATCGTCCTGTGGTGGGCTTCTTGTCGACCCGTACCGGGGACTTCACTCAGCCTTCACGGGGTATCCACCGGTCACCTTGCTTGTAGACCATGGGCTCTCGCCACTATTCAACAAGTTGGGCTCCTGATGCGACGTGGTGAACTTTATTCGAGTCACCCTCGTGTTCTCATTTTCAGGTAAACCAATTCCACAGGTATCCGTGCCCATATGCAAGCAGTCCTTTTATTGCTGCATTTCTCCGACGTCCACACCACATGAAGATCCACGTGGACACTCAAGAAGCAATTCAGCCTGCACACAGGCTGTCTTTAACACACAGTCCCAGGGAGATGTTTTCTCCCTACTCCCAGATTTTTTTTTTTACTTCTGGCAAGTCTTATGATTCCTAAGTACACCAAAGAACTGGTGGGCATCTATTTCACTGCATACCTGTCTTCCCAGAGGTGGTCAAAACCCAGCTAAAGATCACCCCATTTTGGTGGCTCAAGCAAATGGGCTTACAAACTTTCATTTTTCCCCCTTACCCTAGTTTCCCCTGAAAACAACCGAGTAAAGGGTGGCTTTGTCTGACCTCTGGATCGACAAGGAAGAAGAATTACCATGAGGGCAAGGTCAAACATATAGTTACTCTCCATCTTAAGATGAGTTTTTCCATTGCCCCACTGCTAGGTATCCTATTTGTGACTCTGGCTCTCGTAGAGAAACAGGGGCACAGAAACTCATGTCTAAGTGAGACTCATATATAAAGGTTAAGTGTTCATCAAGCAGACATCTGAAAGCAGTGTGGTCCAAACCCACAAGTCCGACATTAACCCATTAACCCACATGTCCAAGACCAATTGCAATGTCCTCCTCCATCTTTCAAAACAGACGACATGTTGCAGGCTGAAGGAGGGGGGCTGAGACAGTGAATGTGTAAGCAGAGCCGCGTGGTCTGTGGATATATCAGCATATCTCTGCACGGCTACTCCAACAACCCGGGCTTCCTTTGAGTAAGTACATGTGTCTTCGGCTCAGGGACGTCTTGCCGGAAAGGAGCCTTGACAGCTAAAGCAGGGAACAAGCTGAGGCAGCTGCACCCTGCTCCCACGTTCAGAAATGAAGAGACCCAACTAGAATGGCAATGCTCAAGGAGCCATTGTCACTCCGCCCTTCATTTAACCGCACGTGTGTACCGCCCAGGTTGGCACAATCCACGAACTAAATCCACATTTGCGAACCTGGCACCCGTTCAAAATTCTTTAACCCCAACATGGAATTAAGTAACATCAGGACCTTAATTCTAAAACTTATGGAATGTTCCCCCAAACGGAAAGTTTGTAAGCCAACTACTCTGTGCCTATATACGCCAAATTTTAGCTATTCTCTTTATGTATGGCCCACTAATATAAAACCAGTGCTCAGAGGAAACAATCATTGCTCGCTATGAAGAAATCTTCATTCCAATTGGAACCTTTCAAAGTCTGTGTCCATCGGCAAAATCAAAGACGGACAGGCCGTGGATAAAGTAAGCACTCTTAGGCACCAGTTCACAGTCCCCTATATCGCCCTATGGTGGGCTTCTGGTCGACCCGTGCCGGCTACCTCGCTCAGCCTTCACGGGGTGTCCACTGGTCACCTTGCTTGTAGACCATGGGCTCTCGCCACTATTCAACAAGTTAGGCTCCTTATGCGACGTGGTGAACTTTACTCGAGTCACCCTCGTGTTCTCCTTTTCAGGTAAACCAAATCCACAGGTATCCGTGCCCATACGCAAGCAGTCCTTTTATTGCTGCATTTCTCCGACCTCCACACCATATGTAGAGCCACGTGGACACCCAGCAAGCAATTCAGGCTTCTCACAGGCTCTCTTTAACACACAGTCCCAGGGAGATGTTTTCTCCATAATCCCAGATTTTTTTTTTTAACTTCTGGCCAAGTGTTATGGTTCCTGAGTACACGAAAGCACTGGTGGGCATCTATTTCACTGCATAGCTGTCTTCCCAGAGGTGGTGTAAACCCAGCTAAAGATCACCCCATTTTGGTGGCTCAAAGCAAGTCGGCTTACAAACTTTCATTTTTCCCACTTCCCATATTATCCATAGAAAACATCCGAGTAAAGGGTGGCTTTGTCTGACCTCTGGATAGACAAGGAAGAAGAATTACCACGAGGGCAAGGTCAAACAAATAGCTACTCTCCATCTTAAGATGAGTTTTTCCATTGCCCCACTGCTAGGTATCCTATTTGTGACTCTGGCTCTCGTAGAGAAAAAGGGGCACAGAAAATCATGTCTAAGTGAGACTCATATATAAAGGATAAGTGTTCATCAAGCAGACATCCGAAAGCAGTGTGGTCCAAACCCACAAGTCCGACATTAACCCATTAACACACATGTCTAACACCAATTGCAGTGTCCTCCTCCATCTTTCAATACAGATGACATGTTGCTGTCTGAAGGAGGAGAGACGAGGCAGTGAATGTGTAAGCAGAGCAGCGTGGGCAGTGGATATGTCAGCATATCTCTACATGGCTACTCCAAAAGCCTGGGCTTCCTATGGGTAGGTCCATGTGTCTTCGGCTCAGGGAGGTCTTGCCGGGAAGGATCCTTGACAGCTAAAGCAGGGAACAAGGTGAGGCAGCTGCACCCTGCTCCCACGTTCAGAAATGAAGAGACCCAACTAGAATGGCAATGCTCAAGGAGCCATTGATCACTCCGCCCTTCATTTAACCGCATGTGTGTATCGCCCAGGTTGGCACAATCCACGAACTAAATCCAAATTTGCAAAAATGGCACCCGATCAAAATTCTTTAACCCCAACATGGAATTAAGTAACATCAGGACCTTAATTCTAAAACTTATGGAATGTTCCCCCACTCAGAAAGTTTGTAAGCCAACTACTCTGTGCCATTATACGCCAAAATTTAGCTATTCACTTTATCTATGGCCCGAAATATAAAACAAGTGCTCAGAGGAAACAATCATTGCTCGCTATGAAGAAATCTTCATTCCAATAGGAACCATTCAAAGTCTGTCTCCATCGGCAAAATCAAAGCCGGACAGGCCGTGCATAACTCAGCACTCTTAGGCACCAGTTCACAGTCTCCAATATCGTCCTCTGGTGGGCTTCGGGTCGACCCGTGCCAGTTACCTCGCTCAGCCTTCACGGGGTATCCACCGGTCAACTTGCTTGTAGACCATGGGCTCTCGCCACTATTCAACAAGTTGGGCTCCTGATGCGACGTGGTGAACTTTACTCGAGTCACCCTCGTGTTCTCCTTTTCAGGTAAACCAAATCCACAGGTATCCGTGCCCATATGCAAGCAGTCCTTTTATTGCTGCATTTCTCCGACCTCCACACCACATGTAGATCCACGTGGACACTCAGGAAGCAATTCAGCCTGCTCACAGTCTCTCTTTAACACACAGTCCCTGGGAGATGTTTTGTCCCTACTCCCAGATTTTTTTAAACTTCTGGCAATGACATATGGTTCCAGAGTACAGGAAAGCACTGGTGGGCATCAATTTCACTGCATAGCTGTCTTCCCAGAGGTGGTCTAAACCCAGCTAAAGATCACCCCATTTTGGTGGCTCAAAGCAAGTGGGCTTACAAACTTTCATTTTCACCACTTCCCATAGTTTCCCCAGAAAACAACCGAGTAAAGGGTGGCTTTGTCTGACCTCTCGATAGACAAGAAAGAATTACCATGAGGACAAGGTCAAACAAATAGCTACTCTCCATCTTAAGATGAGTTTTTCCATTGGCCCACTGCTAGGTATCCTATTTGTGACTCTGGCTCTCGTAGAGAAACAGGGGCACAGAAACTCATGTCTAAGTGACACTCATATATAAAGGTTAAGTGTTCATCAAGCAGACATCTGAAAGCAGTGTGGTCCAAACCCACAAGTCCGACATTTACCCATTAACCCGCATGTCGAACACCAATTGCAATGTCCTCCTCCATCTTTCAAAACAGACGACATGTTGCCGGCTGAAGGAGGAGATCCTAGGCAGTGAATGTGTAAGCAGAGCCGCTAGGGCAGTGAATATGTCAGCATATCTCTGCACGGCTTCTCCAACAGCCCGAACTTCCTCTGGGTAGGTCCATGTGTCTTCGGTTCAGGACGTCTTGCCGGAAAGGAGCCTTGACAACTAAAGCAGGTAAGAAGCTGAGGCAGCAGCACCCTGCTCCCACGTTCAGAAATGAAAAGACCCAACTAGAATGGCAATGCTCAAGGAGCCATTGATCCCTCCGCCCTTGATTTAACCGCACGTGTTTATCGCCCAGGTTGGCACAATCCATGAACTAAATCCAAATTTGCAAACCTGGCACCCGATCAAAATTCTTTAACCCCAACATGGAATTAAGTAACATCAGGACCTTAATTCTAAAACTTATGGAATGTTCCCCGACTCAGAATGTTTGTAAGCCAACTACTCTGTGCCTTTATACGCCAAATTTTAGCTATTAACTTTATTTTTGGCCCACTAATATAAAACCAGTGCTCAGAGGAAACAATCATTGCTCGCCATCAAGAAATCTTCATTCTAATAGGAACCTTTGAAAGTCTGTGTTAATCGGCAAAATCAAAGCGGACTGGCTGTGCATAAAGTCAGCACTCTTAGGCACCAGTTCACAGTCCCCAATATCGCCCTCTGGTGGGCTTCTGGTCGACCCGTGCCGGTACCTCACTCAGCCTTCATGGGGTGTCCACTGGTCACCTTGCTTTTAGACCATGGGCTCTCGCCACTATTCAACAAGTTGGGCTCCTGATGCGACGTGGTGAACTTTACTCGAGTCACCCTCGTGTTCTGCTTTTCAGGTAAACAAATCCACAGGTATCCGTGCCCATACGCAAGCAGTCCTTTTATTGCTGCATTTCCCCGACCTCCACACCATATGTAGATACACGTGGACACCCAGCAAGCAATTCAGCCTGCTCACAGGCTCTCTTTAACACACACTCCCAGGGAGATGTTTTCTCCATAATCCCAGATATTTTTTTTAATTTCTGGCAAAGACTTATGTTTCCTGAGTACAACAAAGCACTGGTGGGCATCTATTTCACTGCATAGCTGTCTTCCCAGAGGTGGTCATACCCGGCTAAAGATCACCCCATTTTGGTGGCTCAAGGCAAGTGGGCTTACAAACTTTCATTTTTCCCACTTCCCATATTTTCCCTAGAAAACAACCGCGTAAAGGGTGGCTTTGTCTGACTTCTGGATAGACAAGGAAGAAGAATTACCACAATGGCAAGGTCAAACAAATAGCTACTCTCCATCTTAAGATGAGTTTTTCCATTGCCCCACTGCTAGGTATCCTATTTGTGACTCTGGCTCTCGTAGAGAAACAGGGGCACAGAAACTCATGTCTAAGTGAGACTCATATGTAAAGGTTAAGTGTTCATCAAGCAGACATCTGAAAGCAGTGTGGTCCAAACCCACAAGTCCGACATTAACCCATTAACCCACATGTCCAAGACCAATTGCAATGTCCTCCTCCATCTTTCAAAACAGACGACATGTTGCAGGCTGAAGGAGGGGGGCCGAGACAGTGAATGTGTAAGCAGAGCCGCGTGGTCTGTGGATATATCAGCATATCTCTGCACGGCTACTCCAACAACCCGGGCTTCCTTTGGGTAAGTACATGTGTCTTCGGCTCAGGGACGTCTTGCCGGAAAGCAGCCTTGACAGCTAAAGCAGGGAACAAGCTGAGGCAGCTGCACCCTGCTCCCACGTTCAGAAATGAAGAGACCCAACTAGAATGGCAATGCTCAAGGAGCCATTGTCACTCCGCCCTTCATTTAACCGCACGTGTGTATCGCCCAGGTTGGCACAATCCACGAACTAAATCCACATTTGCGAACCTGGCACCCGTTCAAAATTCTTTAACCCCAACATGGAATTAAGTAACATCAGGAACTTAATTCTAAAACTTATGGAATATTCCCCGACTCAGAATGTTTGTAAGCCAACTACTCTGTGCCGATATACGCCAAATTTTAGCTATTCACTTTATGTATTGCCCACTAATATAAAACCAGTGCTCAGAGGAAACAATCATTGCTCGCTATGAAGAAATCTTCATTCTAATTGGAACCTTTCAAAGTCTGTGTCCATCGGCAAAATCAAAGACGGACAGGCCGTGGATAAAGTAAGCACTCTTAGGCACAAGTTCACAGTCCCCTATATCGCCCTCTGGTGGGCTTCTGGTCGACCCGTGCCGGCTACCTCGCTCAGCCTTCACGGGGTGTCCACTGGTCACCTTGCTTGTAGACCATGGGCTCTCGCCACTATTCAACAAGTTAGGCTCCTTATGCGACGTGGTGAACTTTACTCGAGTCACTCCTGTGTTCTCCTTTTCAGGTAAACCAAATCCACAGGTATTCGTAACCATACGCAAGCAATCCTTTTATTGCTGCATTTCTCCGACCTCCACACCATATGTAGATCCATGTGGACATCCAGCAAGCAATTCAGGCTGCTCACAGGCTCTCTTTAACACACAGTCCCAGGGAGATGTTTTCTCCATAATCCCAGATTTTTTTTTTCAACATCTGGCCAAGTCTTATGGTTCCTGAGTACACGAAAGCACTGGTGGGCATCTATTTCACTGCATAGCTGTCTTCCCAGAGGTGGTGTAAACCCAGCTAAAGATCACCCCATTTTGGTGGCTCAAAGCAAGTCGGCTTACAAACTTTCATTTTTCCCACTTCCCATATTATCCCTAGAAAACAACCGAGTAAAGGGTGGCTTTGTCTGACCTCTGGATAGACAAGGAAGAAGAATTACCACGAAGGCAAGGTCAAACAAATAGCTACTCTCCATCTTAAGATGAGTTTTTCCATTGCCCCACTGCTAGGTATCCTATTAGTGACTCTGGCTCTCGTAGAGAAAAAGGGGCACAGAATATCATGTCTAAGTGAGACTCATATATAAACGTTAAGTGTTCATCAAGAAGACATCCGAAAGCAGTGTGGTCCAAACCCACAAGTCCGACATTAACCTATTAACACACATGTCTAACACCAATTGCAGTGTCCTCCTCCATCTTTCAATACAGATGACATGTTGCTGTCTGAAGGAGGAGAGACGAGGCAGTGAATGTGTAAGCTGAGCAGCGTTGGCAGTGGATATGTCAGCATATCTCTACACGGCTACTCCAACAGCCTGGGCTTCCTCTGGGTAGGTCCATGTGTCTTCGGCTCAGGGACGTCTTGCCGGGAAGGAGGCTTGACAGCTAAAGCAGGGAACAAGGTGAGGCAGCTGCACCCTGCTCCCACGTTCAGAAATGAAGAGACCCAACTAGAATGGCAATGCTCACGGAGCCATTGATCACTCCGCCCTTCATTTAACCGCACGTGTGTATCGTCCAGGTTGGCACAATCCATGATCTAAATCCAAATTTGCAAACCTGGCACCCGATCAAAATTCTTTAACCCCAACATGGAATTAAGTAACATCAGGACCTTAATTCTAAAACTTATGGAATATTCCCCCACTCAGAAAGTTTGTAAGCCAACTACTCTGTGCCACTATACGCCAAAATTTAGCTATTCACTTTATCTATGGCCCAAAATATAAAACAAGTTCTCAGAGGAAACAATCATTGCTCGCTATGAAGAAATCTTCATTCCAATAGGAACCATTCAAAGTCTGTCTCCCATCGGCAAAATCAAAGCTGGACAGGCCGTGCATAAACTCAGCACTCTTAGGCACCAGTTCATAGTCTCCAATATCGTCCTCTGATGGGCTTCGGGTCGAACCGTGCCAGTTACCTCGCTCAGCCTTCACGGGGTATCCACCGGTCACCTTGCTTGTAGACCATGGGCTCTCGCCACTATTCAACAAGTTGGGCTCCTGATGCCTCGTGGTGAACTTTACTCGAGTCACCCTCGTGTTCTCCTTTTCAGGTAAACCAAATCCACAGGTATCCGTGCCCATTCGCAAGCAGTCCTTTTATTGCTGCATTTCTCCGACCTCCACACCACATGTAGATCCACGTGGACACTCAGGAAGCAATTCAGCCTTCTCACAGGCTCTCTTTAACCCACAGTCCCAGGGAGATGTTTTCTCCATACTCCCAGATTTTTTTTTTAACTTCAGGCAAAGACATATGGTTCCAGAGTACAGGAAAGCACTGGTGGGCATCAATTTCACTGCATAGCTGTCTTCCCAGAGGTGGTCTAAACCCAGCTAAAGATCACCCCATTTTGGTGGCTCAAAGCAAGTGGGCTTACAAACTTTCATTTTCACCACTTCCCATAGTTTCCCCAGAAAACAACCGAGTAAAGGGTAGCTTTGTCTGACCTCTCGATAGACAAGAAAGAAGAATTATAATGAGGGCAAGGTCAAACAAATAGCTACTCTCCATCTTAAGATGAGTTTTTCCATTGCCCCACTGCTAGGTATCCTATTTGTGACTCTGGCTCTCGTAGAGAAACAGGGGCACAGAAACTCATGTCTAAGTGACACTCATATATAAAGGTTAAGTGTTCATCAAGCAGACATCCGAAAGCAGTGTGGTCCAACCCCACAAGTCCGACATTTACCCATTAACCCGCATGTCTAACACCAATTGCAATGTCCTCCTCAATCTTTCAAAACAAACGACATGTTGCCGGCTGAAGGAGGAGAGCAGAGGCAATGAATGTGTAAGCAGAGCCGCGTGGGCAGTGAATATGTCAGCATATCTCTGCACGGCTACTCCAACAGCACGGGCTTCCTCTGGGTAGGTCCATGTGTCTTCGGTTCAGGACGTCTTGCCGGAAAGGAGCCTTGACAACTAAAGCAGGTAAGAAGCTGAGGCAGCTGCACCCTGCTCCCACGTTCAGAAATGAAAAGACCCAACTAGAATGGCAATGCTCAAGGAGCCATTGATCCCTCCGCCCTTGATTTAACCGCACGTGTGTATCGCCCAGGTTGGCACAATCCATGAACTAAATCCAAATTTGCAAACCTGGCACCCGATCAAAATTCTTTAACCCAAACATGGAATTAAGTAACATCAGGACCTTAATTCTAAAACTTATGGAATGTTCCCCGACTCAGAATGTTTGTAAGCCAAGTACTCTGTGCCTTTATACGCCAAATTTTAGCTATTCACTTTATGTATGGCCCACTAATATAAAACCAGTGCTCAGAGGAAACAATCATTGCTCGCCATCAAGAAATCTTCATTCTAATAGGAACCTTTCAAAGTCTGTGTTAATCGGCAAAATCAAAGCCGGACTGGCTGTGCATAAAGTCAGCACTCTTAGGCACCAGTTCACAGTCCCCAATATCGCCCTCTGGTGGGCTTCTGGTCGACCCGTGCCAGTTACCTCGCTCAGCCTTCACGGGGTATCCACCGGTCACCTTGCTTGTAGACCATGGGCTCTCGCCACTATTCAACAAGTTGGGCTCCTGATGCGACGCGGTGAACTTTACTCGAGTCACCCTCGTGTTCTCCTTTTCAGGTAAACAAATCCACAGGTATCCGTGCCCATACGCAAGCAGTCATTTTATTGCTGCATTTCTCCGACCTCCACACCATATGTAGATACACGTGGACACCCAGCAAGCAATTCAGCCTGCTCACAGGCTCTCTTTAACACACACTCCCAGGGAGATGTTTCCTCCCTAATCCCAGATATTTTTTTAACTTATGGTAAAGACTTATGGTTCCTGAGTACAACAAAGCACTGGCGGGCATCTATTTCACTGCATAGCTGTCTTCCCAGAGGTGGTCAAAACCCGGCTAAAGATCACCCCATTTTGGAGGCTCAAGGCAAGGGGGCTTACAAACTTTCATTTTTCCCACTTCCCATATTTTCCCTAGAAAACAACCGCGTAAAGGTTGGCTTTGTCTGACCTCTGGATAGACAAGGAAGAAGAATTACCACAATGGCAAGGTCAAACAAATAGCTACTCTCCATCTTAAGATGAGTTTTTCCATTGCCCCACTGCTAGGTATCCTATTTGTGACTCTGGCTCTCGTAGAGAAACAGGGGCACAGAAACTCATGTCTAAGTGACACTCATATATAAAGGTTAAGTGTTCATCAAGCAGACATCTGAAAGCAGTGTGGTCCAAACCCACAATTCCGACATTAACCCATTAACCCACATGTCCAAGACCAATTGCAATGTCCTCCTCCATCTCTCAAGACAGACGACATGTTGCAGGCTAAAGGAGGGGGCCGAGACAGTGAATGTGTAAGCAGAGCCGCGTGGTCTGTGGATATATCAGCATATCTCTGCACGGCTACTCCAACAACCCGGGCTTCCTTTGGGTAAGTACATGTGTCTTCGGCTCAGGGACGTCTTGCCGGAAAGCAGCCTTGACAGCTAAAGCAGGGAACAAGCTGAGGCAGCTGCACCCTGCTCCCACGTTCAGAAATGAAGAGACCCAACTAGAATGGGAATGCTCATGGAGCCATTGTCATCCGCCCTTCATTTAACCGCACGTGTGTATCGCCCAGGTTGGTAAAATCCACGAACTAAATCCACATTTGCGAACCTGGCACCCGTTCAAAATTCTTTAACCCCAACATGGAATTAAGTAACATCAGGACCTTAATTCTAAAACTTATGGAATGTTCCCCCAAACGGAAAGTTTGTAAGCCAACTACTCTGTGCCTATATACGCCAAATTTTAGCTATTCACTTTATGTCTGGCCCACTAATATAAAACCAGTGCTCAGAGGAAACAATCATTGCTCGCTATGAAGAAATCTTCCTTCCAATTGGAACCTTTCAAAGTCTGTGTCCATCGGTAAAATCAAAGACGGACAGGCCGTGGATAAAGTAAGCACTCTTAGGCACCAGTTCACAGTCCGCTATATCGCCCTCTGGTGGGCTTCTGGTCGACCCGTGCCGGCTACCTCGCTCAGCCTTCACGGGGTGTCCACTGGTCACCTTCCTTGTTGACCATGGGCTCTCGCCAGTATTCAACAAGTTAGGCTCCTTATGCGACGTGGTGAACTTTACTCGAGTCACCCTCGTGTTCTCCTTTTCAGGTAAACAAATCCACAGGTATCCGTGCCCATACGCAAGCAGTCCTTTTATTGCTGCATTTCTACGACCTCCACACCATGTGTAGATCCACGTGGACACTCAGGAAGCAATTCAGCCTTCTCACAGGCTCTCTTTAACACACAGTCCCTGGGAGATGTTTTCTCCATACTCCCAGATATTTTTTTTTTAACTTCAGGCAAAGACATATGGTTCCAGAGTACAGGAAAGCACTGGTGGGCATCAATTTCACTGCATAGCTGTCTTCCCAGAGGTGGTCTAAACCCAGCTAAAGATCACCCCATTTTGGTGGCTCAAAGCAAGTGGGCTTACAAACTTTCATTTTCACCACTTCCCATAGTTTCCCCAGAAAACAACCGAGTAAAGGGTAGCTTTGTCTGACCTCTCGATAGACAAGAAAGAAGAATTATCATGAGGGCAAGGTCAAACAAATAGCTACTCTCCATCTTAAGATGAGTTTTTCCATTGCCCCACTGCTAGGTATCCTATTTGTGAGTCTGGCTCTCGTAGAGAAACAGGGGCACAGAAACTCATGTCTAAGTGACACTCATATATAAAGGTTAAGTGTTCATCAAGCAGACATTCGAAAGCAGTGTGGTCCAACCCCACAAGTCCGACATTTACCCATTAACCCGCATGTCTAACACCAATTGCAATGTCCTCCTCCATCTTTCAAAACAGACGACATGTTGCCGGCTGAAGGAGGAGAGCAGAGGCAATGAATGTGTAAGCAGAGCCGCGTGGGCAGTGAATATGTCAGCATATCTCTGCACGGCTACTCCAACAGCACGGGCTTCCTCTGGGTAGGTCCATGTGTCTTCGGTTCAGGACGTCTTGCCGGAAAGGAGCCTTGACAACTACAGCAGGTAAGAAGCTGAGGCAGCTGCACCCTGCTCCCACGTTCAGAAATGAAAAGCCCCAACTAGAATGGCAATGCTCAAGGAGCCATTGATCCCTCCGCCCTTGATTTAACCGCACGTGTGTATCGCCCAGGTTGGCACAATCCATGAACTAAATCCAAATTTGCAAACCTGGCACCCGATCAAAATTCTTTAACCCCAACATGGAATTAAGTAACATCAGGACCTTAATTCTAAAACTTATGGAATGTTCCCCGACTCAGAATGTTTGTAAGCCAACTACTCTGTGCCTTTATACGCCAAAATTTAGCTATTCACTTTAACTATGGCCCAAAATATAAAACCAGTTCTCAGAGGAAACAATCATTGCTCGCTATGAAGAAATCTTCATTCCAATAGGAACCATTCAAAGTCTGTCTCCCATCGGCAAAATCAAAGCTGGACAGGCCGTGCATAAACTCAGCACTCTTAGGCACCAGTTCACAGTCTCCAATATCGTCCTCTGGTGGGCTTCGGGTCGACCCGTGCCAGTTACCTCGCTCAGCCTTCACGGGGTATCCACCGGTCACCTTGCTTGTAGACCATGGGCTCTCGTCACTATTCAACAAGTTGGGCTCCTGATGCGACGTGGTGAACTTTACTCGAGTCACCCTTGTGTTCTCCTTTTCAGGTAAACCAAATCCACAGGTATCCGTGCCCATACGCAAGCAGTCCTTTTATTGCTGCATTTCTCCGACCTCCACACCATATGTAGAGCCACGTGGACACCCAGCAAGCAATTCAGGCTTCTCACAGGCTCTCTTTAACACACAGTCCCAGGGAGATGTTTTCTCCATAATCCCAGATTTTTTTTTTAACTTCTGGCCAAGTGTTATGGTTCCTGAGTACACGAAAGCACTGGTGGGCATCTATTTCACTGCATAGCTGTCTTCCCAGAGGTGGTGTAAACCCAGCTAAAGATCACCCCATTTTGGTGGCTCAAAGCAAGTCGGCTTATAATCTTTCATTTTTCCCATTTCCCTTATTATCCCTAGAAAATAACCGAGTAAAGGTTGGCTTTGTCTGACCTCTGGATCGACAAGGAAGAAGAATTACCACGAGGGCAAGGTCAAACAAATAGCTACTCTCCATCTTAAGATGAGTTTTTCCATTGCCCCACTGCTAGGTATCCTATTTGTGACTCTGGCTCTCGTAGAGAAAAAGGGGCACAGAAAATCATGTCTAAGTGAGACTCATATATAAAGGTTAAGTGTTCATCAAGCAGACATCCGAAAGCAGTGTGGTCCAAATCGACAAGTCCGACATTAACCCATTAACACACATGTCTAACACCAATTGCAGTGTCCTCCTCCATCTTTCAATACAGATGACATGTTGCTGTCTGAAGGAGGAGAGACGAGGCAGTGAATGTGAAAGGAGAGCAGCGTGGGCAGTGGATATGTCAGCATATCTCTACACGGCTACTCCAACAGCCTGGGCTTCCTCAGGGTAGGTCCATGTGTCTTCGGCTCAGGGACGTCTTGCCGGGAAGGATCCTTGACAGCTAAAGCAGGGAACAAGCTGAGGTAGCTGCACCCTGCTCCCACGTTCAGAAATGAAGAGACCCAACTAGAATGGCAATGTTCAAGGAGCCATTGATCACTCCGCCCTTCATTTAACCGCATGTGTGTATGGCCCAGGTTGGCACAATCCATGATCTAAATCCAAATTTGCAAGCATGGCACCCGATCAAAATTCTTTAACCCCAACATGGAATTAAGTAACATCAGGACCTTAATTCTAAAACTTATGGAATGTTCCCCCACTCAGAAAGTTTGTAAGCCAACTACTCTCTGCCATTATACGCCAAAATTTAGCTATTCACTTTATCTATGGCCCGAAATATAAAACAAGTGCTCAGAGGAAACAATCATTGCTCGCTATGAAGAAATCTTCATTCCAATAGGAACCATTCAAAGTCTGTCTCCATCGGCAAAATCAAAGCCGGACAGGCCGTGCATAAACTCAGCACTCTTAGGCACCAGTTCACAGTCTCCAATATCGTCCTCTGGTGGGCTTCGGGTCGACCCGTGCCAGTTACCTCGCTCAGCCTTCACGGGGTATCCACCGGTCACCTTGCTTGTAGACCATGGGCTCTCGCCACTATTCAACAAGTTGGGCTCCTGATGCGACGTGGTGAACTTTACTCGAGTCACCCTCGTGTTCTCCTTTTCAGGTAAACCAAATCCACAGGTATCCGTGCCCATATGCAAGCAGTCCTTTTATTGCTGCATTTCTCCGACCTCCACACCACATGTAGATCCACGTGGACACTCAGGAAGCAATTCAGCCTGCTCACAGGCTCTCTTTAACACACAGTCCCTGGGAGATGTTTTGTCCCTACTCCCAGATTTTTTTAAACTTCTGGCAAAGACATATGTTTCCAGAGTACAAGAAAGCACTGGCGGGCATCTATTTCACTGCATAGCTGTCTTCCCAGAGGTGGTCATACCCGGCTAAAGATCACCCCATTTTTGTGGCTCAAGGCAAGTGGGCTTACAAACTTTCATTTTTCCCACTTCCCATATTTTCCCTAGAAAACAACAGCGTAAAGGGTGGCTTTGTCTGACTTCTGGATAGACAAGGAAGAAGAATTACCACAATGGCAAGGTCAAACAAATAGCTACTCTCCATCTTAAGATGAGTTTTTCCATTGCCCCACTGCTAGGTATCCTATTTGTGACTCTGGCTCTCGTAGAGAAACAGGGGCACAGAAACTCATGTCTAAGTGAGACTCATATATAAAGGTTAAGTGTTCATCAAGCAGACATCTGAAAGCAGTGTGGTCCAAACCCACAAGTCCGACATTAACCCATTAACCCACATGTCCAAGACCAATTGCAATGTCCTCCTCCATCTTTCAAAACAGACGACATGTTGCAGGCTGAAGGAGGGGGGCCGAGACAGTGAATGTGTAAGCAGAGCCGCGTGGTCTGTGGATATATCAGCATATCTCTGCACGGCTACTCCAACAACCCGGGCTTCCTTTGGGTAAGTACATGTGTCTTCGGCTCAGGGACGTCTTGCCGGAAAGCAGCCTTGACAGCTAAAGCAGGGAACAAGCTGAGGCAGCTGCACCCTGCTCCCACGTTCAGAAATGAAGAGACCCAACTAGAATGGCAATGCTCAAGGAGCCATTGTCACTCCGCCCTTCATTTAACCGCACGTGTGTATCGCCCAGGTTGGCACAATCCACGAACTAAATCCACATTTGCGAACCTGGCACCCGTTCAAAATTCTTTAACCCCAACATGGAATTAAGTAACATCAGGAACTTAATTCTAAAACTTATGGAATGTTCCCCGACTCAGAAAGTTTGTAAGCCAACTACTCTCTGCCATTATACGCCAAAATTTAGCTATTCACTTTATCTATGGCCCGAAATATAAAACAAGTGCTCAGAGGAAACAATCATTGCTCGCTATGAAGAAATCTTCATTCCAATAGGAACCATTCAAAGTCTGTCTCCATCGGCAAAATCAAAGCCGGACAGGCCGTGCATAAACTCAGCACTCTTAGGCACCAGTTCACAGTCTCCAATATCGTCCTCTGGTGGGCTTCGGGTCGACCCGTGCCAGTTACCTCGCTCAGCCTTCACGGGGTATCCACCGGTCACCTTGCTTGTAGACCATGGGCTCTCGCCACTATTCAAAAAGTTGGGCTCCTGATGCGACGTGGTGAACTTTACTCGAGTCACCCTCGTGTTCTCCTTTTCAGGTAAACCAAATCCACAGGTATCCGTGCACATATGCAAGCAGTCCTTTTATTGCTGCATTTCTCCGACCTCCACACCACATGTAGATCCACGTGGACACTCAGGAAGCAATTCAGCCTGCTCACAGGCTCTCTTTAACACACAGTCCCTGGGAGATGTTTTGTCCCTACTCCCAGATTTTTTTAAACTTCTGGCAAAGACATATGTTTCCAGAGTACAAGAAAGCACTGGCGGGCATCTATTTCACTGCATAGCTGTCTTCCCAGAGGTGGTCATACCCGGCTAAAGATCACCCCATTTTTGTGGCTCAAGGCAAGTGGGCTTACAAACTTTCATTTTTCCCACTTCCCATATTTTCCCTAGAAAACAACCGCGTAAAGGGTGGCTTTGTCTGACTTCTGGATAGACAAGGAAGAAGAATTACCACAATGGCAAGGTCAAACAAATAGCTACTCTCCATCTTAAGATGAGTTTTTCCATTGCCCCACTGCTAGGTATCCTATTTGTGACTCTGGCTCTCGTAGAGAAACAGGGGCACAGAAACTCATGTCTAAGTGAGACTCATATATAAAGGTTAAGTGTTCATCAAGCAGACATCTGAAAGCAGTGTGGTCCAAACCCACAAGTCCGACATTAACCCATTAACCCACATGTCCAAGACCAATTGCAATGTCCTCCTCCATCTTTCAAAACAGACGACATGTTGCAGGCTGAAGGAGGGGGGCCGAGACAGTGAATGTGTAAGCAGAGCCGCGTGGTCTGTGGATATATCAGCATATCTCTGCACGGCTACTCCAACAACCCGGGCTTCCTTTGGGTAAGTACATGTGTCTTCGGCTCAGGGACGTCTTGCCGGAAAGCAGCCTTGACAGCTAAAGCAGGGAACAAGCTGAGGCAGCTGCACCCTGCTCCCACGTTCAGAAATGAAGAGACCCAACTAGAATGGCAATGCTAAAGGAGCCATTGTCACTCCGCCCTTCATTTAACCGCACGTGTGTATCGCCCAGGTTGGCACAATCCACGAACTAAATCCACATTTGCGAACCTGGCACCCGTTCAAAATTCTTTAACCCCAACATGGAATTAAGTAACATCAGGAACTTAATTCTAAAACTTATGGAATGTTCCCCGACTCAGAATGTTTGTAAGCCAACTACTCTGTGCCGATATACGCCAAATTTTAGCTATTCACTTTATGTATTGCCCACTAATATAAAACCAGTGCTCAGAGGAAACAATCATTGCTCGCTATGAAGAAATCTTCATTCTAATTGGAACCTTTCAAAGTCTGTGTCCATCGGCAAAATCAAAGACGGACAGGCCGTGGATAAAGTAAGCACTCTTAGGCACAAGTTCACAGTCCCCTATATCGCCCTCTGGTGGGCTTCTGGTCGACCCGTGCCGGCTACCTCGCTCAGCCTTCACGGGGTGTCCACTGGTCACCTTGCTTGTAGACCATGGGCTCTCGCCACTATTCAACAAGTTAGGCTCCTTATGCGACGTGGTGAACTTTACTCTAGTCACTCTTGTGTTCTCCTTTTCAGGTAAACCAAATCCACAGGTATTCGTAACCATACGCAAGCAATCCTTTTATTGCTGCATTTCTCCGACCTCCACACCATATGTAGATCCATGTGGACATCCAGCAAGCAATTCAGGCTGCTCACAGGCTCTCTTTAACACACAGTCCCAGGGAGATGTTTTCTCCATAATCCCAGATTTTTTTTTTTTCAACTTCTGGCCAAGTCTTATGGTTCCTGAGTACACGAAAGCACTGGTGGGCATCAATTTCACTGCATAGCTGTCTTCCCAGAGGTGGTGTAAACCCAGCTAAAGATCACCCCATTTTGGTGGCTCAAAGCAAGTCGGCTTACAAACTTTCATTTTTCCCACTTCCCATATTATCCCTAGAAAACAACCGAGTAAAGGGTGGCTTTGTCTGACCTCTGGATAGACAAGGAAGAAGAATTACCACGAAGGCAAGGTCAAACAAATAGCTACTCTCCATCTTAAGATGAGTTTTTCCATTGCCCCACTGCTAGGTATCCTATTAGTGACTCTGGCTCTCGTAGAGAAAAAGGGGCACAGAATATCATGTCTAAGTGAGACTCATATATAAACGTTAAGTGTTCATCAAGAAGACATCCGAAAGCAGTGTGGTCCAAACCCACAAGTCCGACATTAACCTATTAACACACATGTCTAACACCAATTGCAGTGTCCTCCTCCATCTTTCAATACAGATGACATGTTGCTGTCTGAAGGAGGAGAGACGAGGCAGTGAATGTGTAAGCTGAGCAGCGTTGGCAGTGGATATGTCAGCATATCTCTACACGGCTACTCCAACAGCACGGGCTTCCTCTGGGTAGGTCCATGTGTCTTCGGCTCAGGGACGTCTTGCCGGGAAGGAGGCTTGACAGCTAAAGCAGGGAACAAGGTGAGGCAGCTGCACCCTGCTCCCACGTTCAGAAATGAAGAGACCCAACTAGAATGGCAATGCTCACGGAGCCATTGATCACTCCGCCCTTCATTTAACCGCACGTGTGTATCGCCCAGGTTGGCACAATCCATGATCTAAATCCAAATTTGCAAACCTGGCACCCGATCAAAATTCTTTAACCCCAACATGGAATTAAGTAACATCAGGACCTTAATTCTAAAACTTATGGAATGTTCCCCCACTCAGAAAGTTTGTAAGCCAACTACTCTGTGCCACTATACGCCAAAATTTAGCTATTCACTTTATCTATGGCCCAAAATATAAAACCAGTTCTCAGAGGAAACAATCATTGCTCGCTATGAAGAAATCTTCATTCCAATAGGAACCATTCAAAGTCTGTCTCCCATCGGCAAAATCAAAGCTGGACAGGCCGTGCATAAACTCAGCACTCTTAGGCACCAGTTCATAGTCTCCAATATCGTCCTCTGATGGGCTTCGGGTCGAACCGTGCCAGTTACCTCGCTCAGCCTTCACGGGGTATCCACCGGTCACCTTGCTTGTAGACCATGGGCTCTCGCCACTATTCAACAAGTTGGGCTCCTGATGCCTCGTGGTGAACTTTACTCGAGTCACCCTCGTGTTCTCCTTTTCAGGTAAACCATATCCACAGGTATCCGTGCCCATTCGCAAGCAGTCCTTTTATTGCTGCATTTCTCCGACCTCCACACCACATGTAGATCCACGTGGACACTCAGGAAGCAATTCAGCCTTCTCACAGGCTCTCTTTAACCCACAGTCCCAGGGAGATGTTTTCTCCATACTCCCAGATTTTTTTTTTAACTTCAGGCAAAGACATATGGTTCCAGAGTACAGGAAAGCACTGGTGGGCATCAATTTCACTGCATAGCTGTCTTCCCAGAGGTGGTCTAAACCCAGCTAAAGATCACCCCATTTTGGTGGCTCAAAGCAAGTGGGCTTACAAACTTTCATTTTCACCACTTCCCATAGTTTCCCCAGAAAACAACCGAGTAAAGGGTAGCTTTGTCTGACCTCTCGATAGACAAGAAAGAAGAATTATAATGAGGGCAAGGTCAAACAAATAGCTACTCTCCATCTTAAGATGAGTTTTTCCATTGCCCCACTGCTAGGTATCCTATTTGTGACTCTGGCTCTCGTAGAGAAACAGGGGCACAGAAACTCATGTCTAAGTGACACTCATATATAAAGGTTAAGTGTTCATCAAGCAGACATCTGAAAGCAGTGTGGTCCAAACCCACAATTCCGACATTAACCCATTAACCCACATGTCCAAGACCAATTGCAATGTCCTCCTCCATCTCTCAAGACAGACGACATATTGCAGGCTAAAGGAGGGGGCCGAGACAGTGAATGTGTAAGCAGAGCCGCGTGGTCTGTGGATATATCAGCATATCTCTGCACGGCTACTCCAACAACCCGGGCTTCCTTTGGGTAAGTACATGTGTCTTCGGCTCAGGGACGTCTTGCCGGAAAGGAGCCTTGACAGCTAAAGCAGGGAACAAGCTGAGGCAGCTGCACCCTGCTCCCACGTTCAGAAATGAAGAGACCCAACTAGAATGGGAATGCTCATGGAGCCATTGTCACTCCGCCCTTCATTTAACCGCACGTATGTATCGCCCAGGTTGGCACAATCCACGAACTAAATCCACATTTGCGAACCTGGCACCCGTTCAAAATTCTTTAACCCCAACATGGAATTAAGTAACATCAGGACCTTAATTCTAAAACTTATGGAATGTTCCCCCAAACGGAAAGTTTGTAAGCCAACTACTCTGTGCCTATATACGCCAAATTTTAGCTATTCACTTTATGTCTGGCCCACTAATATAAAACCAGTGCTCAGAGGAAACAATCATTGCTCGCTATGAAGAAATCTTCCTTCCAATTGGAACCTTTCAAAGTCTGTGTCCACCGGTAAAATCAAAGACGGACAGGCCGTGGATAAAGTAAGCACTCTTAGGCACCAGTTCACAGTCCCCTATATCGCCCTCTGGTGGGCTTCTGGTCGACCCGTGCCGGCTACCTCGCTCAGCCTTCACGGGGTGTCCACTGGTCACCTTCCTTGTTGACCATGGGCTCTCGCCAGTATTCAACAAGTTAGGCTCCTAATGCGACGTGGTGAACTTTACTCGAGTCACCCTCGTGTTCTCCTTTTCAGGTAAACAAATCCACAGGTATCCGTGCCCATACGCAAGCAGTCCTTTTATTGCTGCATTTCTACGACCTCCACACCATGTGTAGATCCACGTGGACACTCAGGAAGCAATTCAGCCTTCTCACAGGCTCTCTTTAACACACAGTCCCTGGGAGATGTTTTCTCCATACTCCCAGATATTTTTTTTTAACTTCAGGCAAAGACATATGGTTCCAGAGTACAGGAAAGCACTGGTGGGCATCAATTTCACTGCATAGCTGTCTTCCCAGAGGTGGTCTAAACCCAGCTAAAGATCACCCCATTTTGGTGGCTCAAAGCAAGTGGGCTTACAAACTTTCATTTTCACCACTTCCCATAGTTTCCCCAGAAAACAACCGAGTAAAGGGTAGCTTTGTCTGACCTCTCGATAGACAAGAAAGAAGAATTATCATGAGGGCAAGGTCAAACAAATAGCTACTCTCCATCTTAAGATGAGTTTTTCCATTGCCCCACTGCTAGGTATCCTATTTGTGACTCTGGCTCTCGTAGAGAAACAGGGGCACAGAAACTCATGTCTAAGTGACACTCATATATAAAGGTTAAGTGTTCATCAAGCAGACATTCGAAAGCAGTGTGGTCCAACCCCACAAGTCCGACATTTACCCATTAACCCGCATGTCTAACACCAATTGCAATGTCCTCCTCCATCTTTCAAAACAGACGACATGTTGCCGGCTGAAGGAGGAGAGTAGAGGCAATGAATGTGTAAGCAGAGCCGCGTGGGCAGTGAATATGTCAGCATATCTCTGCACGGCTACTCCAACAGCACGGGCTTCCTCTGGGTAGGTCCATGTGTCTTCGGTTCAGGACGTCTTGCCGGAAAGGAGCCTTGACAACTACAGCAGGTAAGAAGCTGAGGCAGCTGCACCCTGCTCCCACGTTCAGAAATGAAAAGCCCCAACTAGAATGGCAATGCTCAAGGAGCCATTGATCCCTCCGCCCTTGATTTAACCGCACGTGTGTATCGCCCAGGTTGGCACAATCCATGAACTAAATCCAAATTTGCAAACCTGGCACCCGATCAAAATTCTTTAACCCCAACATGGAATTAAGTAACATCAGGACCTTAATTCTAAAACTTATGGAATGTTCCCCGACTCAGAATGTTTGTAAGCCAACTACTCTGTGCCTTTATACGCCAAAATTTAGCTATTCACTTTAACTATGGCCCAAAATATAAAACCAGTTCTCAGAGGAAACAATCATTGCTCGCTATGAAGAAATCTTCATTCCAATAGGAACCATTCAAAGTCTGTCTCCCATCGGCAAAATCAAAGCTGGACAGGCCGTGCATAAACTCAGCACTCTTAGGCACCAGTTCACAGTCTCCAATATCGTCCTCTGGTGGGCTTCGGGTCGACCCGTGCCAGTTACCTCGCTCAGCCTTCACGGGGTATCCACCGGTCACCTTGCTTGTAGACCATGGGCTCTCGCCACTATTCAACAAGTTGGGCTCCTGATGCGACGTGGTGAACTTTACTCGAGTCACCCTCGTGTTCTCCTTTTCAGGTAAACCAAATCCACAGGTATCCGTGCCCATATGCAAGCAGTCCTTTTATTGCTGCATTTCTCCGACCTCCACACCACATGTAGATCCACGTGGACACTCAGGAAGCAATTCAGCCTGCTCACAGGCTCTCTTTAACACACAGTCCCAGGGAGATGTTTTCTCCATAATCCCAGATTTTTTTAAACTTCTGGCAAAGACATATGTTTCCAGAGTACAAGAAAGCACTGGCGGGCATCTATTTCACTGCATAGCTGTCTTCCCAGAGGTGGTCATACCCGGCTAAAGATCACCCCATTTTTGTGGCTCAAGGCAAGTGGGCTTACAAACTTTCATTTTTCCCACTTCCCATATTTTCCCTAGAAAACAACAGCGTAAAGGGTGGCTTTGTCTGACTTCTGGATAGACAAGGAAGAAGAATTACCACAATGGCAAGGTCAAACAAATAGCTACTCTCCATCTTAAGATGAGTTTTTCCATTGCCCCACTGCTAGGTATCCTATTTGTGACTCTGGCTCTCGTAGAGAAACAGGGGCACAGAAACTCATGTCTAAGTGAGACTCATATATAAAGGTTAAGTGTTCATCAAGCAGACATCTGAAAGCAGTGTGGTCCAAACCCACAAGTCCGACATTAACCCATTAACCCACATGTCCAAGACCAATTGCAATGTCCTCCTCCATCTTTCAAAACAGACGACATGTTGCAGGCTGAAGGAGGGGGGCCGAGACAGTGAATGTGTAAGCAGAGCCGCGTGGTCTGTGGATATATCAGCATATCTCTGCACGGCTACTCCAACAACCCGGGCTTCCTTTGGGTAAGTACATGTGTCTTCGGCTCAGGGACGTCTTGCCGGAAAGCAGCCTTGACAGCTAAAGCAGGGAACAAGCTGAGGCAGCTGCACCCTGCTCCCACGTTCAGAAATGAAGAGACCCAACTAGAATGGCAATGCTCAAGGAGCCATTGTCACTCCGCCCTTCATTTAACCGCACGTGTGTATCGCCCAGGTTGGCACAATCCACGAACTAAATCCACATTTGCGAACCTGGCACCCGTTCAAAATTCTTTAACCCCAACATGGAATTAAGTAACATCAGGAACTTAATTCTAAAACTTATGGAATGTTCCCCGACTCAGAATGTTTGTAAGCCAACTACTCTGTGCCGATATACGCCAAATTTTAGCTATTCACTTTATGTATTGCCCACTAATATAAAACCAGTGCTCAGAGGAAACAATCATTGCTCGCTATGAAGAAATCTTCATTCTAATTGGAACCTTTCAAAGTCTGTGTCCATCGGCAAAATCAAAGACGGACAGGCCGTGGATAAAGTAAGCACTCTTAGGCACAAGTTCACAGTCCCCTATATCGCCCTCTGGTGGGCTTCTGGTCGACCCGTGCCGGCTACCTCGCTCAGCCTTCACGGGGTGTCCACTGGTCACCTTGCTTGTAGACCATGGGCTCTCGCCACTATTCAACAAGTTAGGCTCCTTATGCGACGTGGTGAACTTTACTCTAGTCACTCTTGTGTTCTCCTTTTCAGGTAAACCAAATCCACAGGTATTCGTAACCATACGCAAGCAATCCTTTTATTGCTGCATTTCTCCGACCTCCACACCATATGTAGATCCATGTGGACATCCAGCAAGCAATTCAGGCTGCTCACAGGCTCTCTTTAACACACAGTCCCAGGGAGATGTTTTCTCCATAATCCCAGATTTTTTTTTTTTCAACTTCTGGCCAAGTCTTATGGTTCCTGAGTACACGAAAGCACTGGTGGGCATCTATTTCACTGCATAGCTGTCTTCCCAGAGGTGGTGTAAACCCAGCTAAAGATCACCCCATTTTGGTGGCTCAAAGCAAGTCGGCTTACAAACTTTCATTTTTCCCACTTCCCATATTATCCCTAGAAAACAACCGAGTAAAGGGTGGCTTTGTCTGACCTCTGGATAGACAAGGAAGAAGAATTACCACGAAGGCAAGGTCAAACAAATAGCTACTCTCCATCTTAAGATGAGTTTTTCCATTGCCCCACTGCTAGGTATCCTATTAGTGACTCTGGCTCTCGTAGAGAAAAAGGGGCACAGAATATCATGTCTAAGTGAGACTCATATATAAACGTTAAGTGTTCATCAAGAAGACATCCGAAAGCAGTGTGGTCCAAACCCACAAGTCCGACATTAACCTATTAACACACATGTTTAACACCAATTGCAGTGTCCTCCTCCATCTTTCAATACAGATGACATGTTGCTGTCTGAAGGAGGAGAGACGAGGCAGTGAATGTGTAAGCTGAGCAGCGTTGGCAGTGGATATGTCAGCATATCTCTACACGGCTACTCCAACAGCACGGGCTTCCTCTGGGTAGGTCCATGTGTCTTCGGCTCAGGGACGTCTTGCCGGGAAGGAGGCTTGACAGCTAAAGCAGGGAACAAGGTGAGGCAGCTGCACCCTGCTCCCACGTTCAGAAATGAAGAGACCCAACTAGAATGGCAATGCTCACGGAGCCATTGATCACTCCGCCCTTCATTTAACCGCACGTGTGTATCGCCCAGGTTGGCACAATCCATGATCTAAATCCAAATTTGCAAACCTGGCACCCGATCAAAATTCTTTAACCCCAACATGGAATTAAGTAACATCAGGACCTTAATTCTAAAACTTATGGAATGTTCCCCCACTCAGAAAGTTTGTAAGCCAACTACTCTGTGCCACTATACGCTAAAATTTAGCTATTCACTTTATCTATGGCCCAAAATATAAAACAAGTTCTCAGAGGAAACAATCATTGCTCGCTATGAAGAAATCTTCATTCCAATAGGAACCATTCAAAGTCTGTCTCCCATCGGCAAAATCAAAGCTGGACAGGCCGTGCATAAACTCAGCACTCTTAGGCACCAGTTCATAGTCTCCAATATCGTCCTCTGATGGGCTTCGGGTCGAACCGTGCCAGTTACCTCGCTCAGCCTTCACGGGGTATCCACCGGTCACCTTGCTTGTAGACCATGGGCTCTCGCCACTATTCAACAAGTTGGGCTCCTGATGCGACGTGGTGAACTTTACTCGAGTCACCCTCGTGTTCTCCTTTTCAGGTAAACCAAATCCACAGGTATCCGTGCCCATATGCAAGCAGTCCTTTTATTGCTGCATTTCTCCGACCTCCACACCACATGTAGATCCACGTGGACACTCAGGAAGCAATTCAGCCTTCTCACAGGCTCTCTTTAACCCACAGTCCCAGGGAGATGTTTTCTCCATACTCCCAGATTTTTTTTTTAACTTCAGGCAAAGACATATGGTTCCAGAGTACAGGAAAGCACTGGTGGGCATCAATTTCACTGCATAGCTGTCTTCCCAGAGGTGGTCTAAACCCAGCTAAAGATCACCCCATTTTGGTGGCTCAAAGCAAGTGGGCTTACAAACTTTCATTTTCACCACTTCCCATAGTTTCCCCAGAAAACAACCGAGTAAAGGGTAGCTTTGTCTGACCTCTCGATAGACAAAAAAGAAGAATTATAATGAGGGCAAGGTCAAACAAATAGCTACTCTCCATCTTAAGATGAGTTTTTCCATTGCCCCACTGCTAGGTATCCTATTTGTGACTCTGGCTCTCGTAGAGAAACAGGGGCACAGAAACTCATGTCTAAGTGACACTCATATATAAAGGTTAAGTGTTCATCAAGCAGACATCTGAAAGCAGTGTGGTCCAAACCCACAATTCCGACATTAACCCATTAACCCACATGTCCAAGAACAATTGCAATGTCCTCCTCCATCTCTCAAGACAGACGACATATTGCAGGCTAAAGGAGGGGGCCGAGACAGTGAATGTGTAAGCAGAGCCGCGTGGTCTGTGGATATATCAGCATATCTCTGCACGGCTACTCCAACAACCCGGGCTTCCTTTGGGTAAGTACATGTGTCTTCGGCTCAGGGACGTCTTGCCGGAAAGGAGCCTTGACAGCTAAAGCAGGGAACAAGCTGAGGCAGCTGCACCCTGCTCCCACGTTCAGAAATGAAGAGACCCAACTAGAATGGGAATGCTCATGGAGCCATTGTCACTCCGCCCTTCATTTAACCGCACGTATGTATCGCCCAGGTTGGCACAATCCACGAACTAAATCCACATTTGCGAACCTGGCACCCGTTCAAAATTCTTTAACCCCAACATGGAATTAAGTAACATCAGGACCTTAATTCTAAAACTTATGGAATGTTCCCCCAAACGGAAAGTTTGTAAGCCAACTACTCTGTGCCTATATACGCCAAATTTTAGCTATTTACTTTATGTCTGGCCCACTAATATAAAACCAGTGCTCAGAGGAAACAATCATTGCTCGCTATGAAGAAATCTTCCTTCCAATTGGAACCTTTCAAAGTCTGTGTCCACCGGTAAAATCAAAGACGGACAGGCCGTGGATAAAGTAAGCACTCTTAGGCACCAGTTCACAGTCCCCTATATCGCCCTCTGGTGGGCTTCTGGTCGACCCGTGCCGGCTACCTCGCTCAGCCTTCACGGGGTGTCCACTGGTCACCTTCCTTGTTGACCATGGGCTCTCGCCAGTATTCAACAAGTTAGGCTCCTAATGCGACGTGGTGAACTTTACTCGAGTCACCCTCGTGTTCTCCTTTTCAGGTAAACAAATCCACAGGTATCCGTGCCCATACGCAAGCAGTCCTTTTATTGCTGCATTTCTACGACCTCCACACCATGTGAAGATCCACGTGGACACTCAGGAAGCAATTCAGCCTTCTCACAGGCTCTCTTTAACACACAGTCCCTGGGAGATGTTTTCTCCATACTCCCAGATATTTTTTTTTAACTTCAGGCAAAGACATATGGTTCCAGAGTACAGGAAAGCACTGGTGGGCATCAATTTCACTGCATAGCTGTCTTCCCAGAGGTGGTCTAAACCCAGCTAAAGATCACCCCATTTTGGTGGCTCAAAGCAAGTGGGCTTACAAACTTTCATTTTCACCACTTCCCATAGTTTCCCCAGAAAACAACCGAGTAAAGGGTAGCTTTGTCTGACCTCTCGATAGACAAGAAAGAAGAATTATAATGAGGGCAAGGTCAAACAAATAGCTACTCTCCATCTTAAGATGAGTTTTTCCATTGCCCCACTGCTAGGTATCCTATTTGTGACTCTGGCTCTCGTAGAGAAACAGGGGCACAGAAACTCATGTCTAAGTGACACTCATATATAAAGGTTAAGTGTTCATCAAGCAGACATTCGAAAGCAGTGTGGTCCAACCCCACAAGTCCGACATTTACCCATTAACCCGCATGTCTAACACCAATTGCAATGTCCTCCTCCATCTTTCAAAACAGACGACATGTTGCCGGCTGAAGGAGGAGAGTAGAGGCAATGAATGTGTAAGCAGAGCCGCGTGGGCAGTGAATATGTCAGCATATCTCTGCACGGCTACTCCAACAGCACGGGCTTCCTCTGGGTAGGTCCATGTGTCTTCGGTTCAGGACGTCTTGCCGGAAAGGAGCCTTGACAACTACAGCAGGTAAGAAGCTGAGGCAGCTGCACCCTGCTCCCACGTTCAGAAATGAAAAGCCCCAACTAGAATGGCAATGCTCAAGGAGCCATTGATCCCTCCGCCCTTGATTTAACCGCACGTGTGTATCGCCCAGGTTGGCACAATCCATGAACTAAATCCAAATTTGCAAACCTGGCACCCGATCAAAATTCTTTAACCCCAACATGGAATTAAGTAACATCAGGACCTTAATTCTAAAACTTATGGAATGTTCCCCGACTCAGAATGTTTGTAAGCCAACTACTCTGTGCCTTTATACGCCAAAATTTAGCTATTCACTTTAACTATGGCCCAAAATATAAAACCAGTTCTCAGAGGAAACAATCATTGCTCGCTATGAAGAAATCTTCATTCCAATAGGAACCATTCAAAGTCTGTCTCCCATCGGCAAAATCAAAGCTGGACAGGCCGTGCATAAACTCAGCACTCTTAGGCACCAGTTCACAGTCTCCAATATCGTCCTCTGGTGGGCTTCGGGTCGACCCGTGCCAGTTACCTCGCTCAGCCTTCACGGGGTATCCACCGGTCACCTTGCTTGTAGACCATGGGCTCTCGCCACTATTCAACAAGTTGGGCTCCTGATGCGACGTGGTGAACTTTACTCGAGTCACCCTTGTGTTCTCCTTTTCAGGTAAACCAAATCCACAGGTATCCGTGCCCATACGCAAGCAGTCCTTTTATTGCTGCATTTCTCCGACCTCCACACCATATGTAGAGCCACGTGGACACCCAGCAAGCAATTCAGGCTTCTCACAGGCTCTCTTTAACACACAGTCCCAGGGAGATGTTTTCTCCATAATCCCAGATTTTTTTTTTAACTTCTGGCCAAGTGTTATGGTTCCTGAATACACGAAAGCACTGGTGGGCATCTATTTCACTGCATAGCTGTCTTCCCAGAGGTGGTGTAAACCCAGCTAAAGATCACCCCATTTTGGTGGCTCAAAGCAAGTCGGCTTACAAACTTTCATTTTTCCCATTTCCCATATTATCCCTAGAAAACAACCGAGTAAAGGTTGGCTTTGTCTGACCTCTGGATCGACAAGGAAGAAGAATTACCACGAGGGCAAGGTCAAACAAATAGCTACTCTCCATCTTAAGATGAGTTTTTCCATTGCCCCACTGCTAGGTATCCTATTTGTGACTCTGGCTCTCGTAGAGAAAAAGGGGCACAGAAAATCATGTCTAAGTGAGACTCATATATAAAGGTTAAGTGTTCATCAAGCAGACATCCGAAAGCAGTGTGGTCCAAATCGACAAGTCCGACATTAACCCATTAACACACATGTCTAACACCAATTGCAGTGTCCTCCTCCATCTTTCAATACAGATGACATGTTGCTGTCTGAAGGAGGAGAGACGAGGCAGTGAATGTGAAAGGAGAGCAGCGTGGGCAGTGGATATGTCAGCATATCTCTACACGGCTACTCCAACAGCCTGGGCTTCCTCAGGGTAGGTCCATGTGTCTTCGACTCAGGGACGTCTTGCCGGGAAGGATCCTTGACAGCTAAAGCAGGGAACAAGCTGAGGCAGCTGCACCCTGCTCCCACGTTCAGAAATGAAGAGACCCAACTAGAATGGCAATGTTCAAGGAGCCATTGATCACTCCGCCCTTCATTTAACCGCATGTGTGTATGGCCCAGGTTGGCACAATCCATGATCTAAATCCAAATTTGCAAAAATGGCACCCGATCAAAATTCTTTAACCCCAACATGGAATTAAGTAACATCAGGACCTTAATTCTAAAACTTATGGAATGTTCCCCCACTCAGAAAGTTTGTAAGCCAACTACTCTCTGCCATTATACGCCAAAATTTAGCTATTCACTTTATCTATGGCCCGAAATATAAAACAAGTGCTCAGAGGAAACAATCATTGCTCGCTATGAAGAAATCTTCATTCCAATAGGAACCATTCAAAGTCTGTCTCCATCGGCAAAATCAAAGCCGGACAGGCCGTGCATAAACTCAGCACTCTTAGGCACCAGTTCACAGTCTCCAATATCGTCCTCTGGTGGGCTTCGGGTCGACCCGTGCCAGTTACCTCGCTCAGCCTTCACGGGGTATCCACCGGTCACCTTGCTTGTAGACCATGGGCTCTCGCCACTATTCAACAAGTTGGGCTCCTGATGCGACGTGGTGAACTTTACTCGAGTCACCCTCGTGTTCTCCTTTTCAGGTAAACCAAATCCACAGGTATCCGTGCCCATATGCAAGCAGTCCTTTTATTGCTGCATTTCTCCGACCTCCACACCACATGTAGATCCACGTGGACACTCAGGAAGCAATTCAGCCTGCTCACAGGCTCTCTTTAACACACAGTCCCTGGGAGATGTTTTGTCCCTACTCCCAGATTTTTTTAAACTTCTGGCAAAGACATATGTTTACAGAGTACAAGAAAGCACTGGCGGGCATCTATTTCACTGCATAGCTGTCTTCCCAGAGGTGGTCATACCCTGCTAAAGATCACCCCATTTTGGTGGCTCAAGGCAAGTGGGCTTACAAACTTTCATTTTTCCCACTTCCTATATTTTCCCTAGAAAACAACCGAGTAAAGGGTGGCTTTGTCTGACTTCTGGATAGACAAGGAAGAAGAATTACCACAATGGCAAGGTCAAACAAATAGCTACTCTCCATCTTAAGATGAGTTTTTCCATTGCCCCACTGCTAGGTATCCTATTTGTGACTCTGGCTCT